>NW_006262022.1:16702863-16734248 GCF_000493195.1 Citrus x clementina
AAGCACAAGAGATATATTAGATTTATAAAGAGTGACTCACACCTTAATTGGCAAGACGCGTTTTAGGGTATATGGACACCCTAGAAACAAAATCACGCAGCCAAGTCTAGGTTGGACCATGACAGATGATATCAAAGTGGCTTTGCGTGTCCATTTGAATAATAGTAGTGGAGCAAACCTCAGCAAGGACGCTGAGTCCCTAAAGGGGGTGTAAGCAAATCTCATCCCACATCGACAAATCATCGCAGAGGTGTTGGGTTTATAAGGGTGATTTACATCTTAATTGACAAAACGCGTTTTAGGGTGTATGGATGCATTTTGGGGTGTATTGGCATGATAATTTTTTTTTTTTTTGACAAATCTTAGCGAGGATGCTAAGTTCCTAAGGAGGTGTATGCATTTTGGGGTGTATTGGCAGGACAATTTTTTTTTTTTTAACAAACCTTAGCGAGGATGCTGAGTTCTTAAGGGGTTGTATGTAACACCCTAGACAAATGTCACATTGATAAAATATGGGAGAGATGTTGGGTTTATAAGGAGTAATCCACACTTTAATTAACAAAATGTGTCTTGAGGTGTATAGGTGCTCCAAAAACAAACTCGTGCGGGCCTTGTTAAGGTCCAAATCAGACATACCTTACCAAGTTTGGGTTAGGTCATGACATATGGTATTAGAGCAGCTCCGTGTGTCCTCTTGAACGATGGTGAGACGACCCTCAATGAGAACGCTGAGTTTCTAAGGAGAGGGGGTGTATGTAACACCTTAGACAAATTCTACATCAACAAAGCATGGGAAATATGTTGAGTTTGTAAGGGATGACCCACACCTTAACTGCCAAGACGCGTTTTGAGATGTATGGACGCCTCAAAACAAAACTATATAGGCCTTGTTAAGGTTCAAAGTGAACCATATCTTGTTAGGTCTGAATTGGACCAAGACACATGCTATGCAATTGAATATGTGCGATCTATCATTTCCCTAATGTCGGAAAATGATCAAGAAATCCATCATCAGATTGACAAATTAGGACCTAAAGTTAGAACAAAGAAAAAGAGGAGGACAGGGATATGAAAGAAGGGAAACTGACATTTAGCACGATTATCAAAAACCACGAATGGTATAACATAGTTAGAAAGCGCTTACACTTACTCGAAAAAGATTGAAGGAAAGAAAGACTATAGCTTATAAAAATTCCTTGTATGACGAGCTTCGGCTGGTGGTCATGCTGGAGCTATCAGGAACAAGATATATTGTTTTCAACTCTTGTAAACATGACCAGGCATGGAACCTTGTTCATGATTGGAGACTGCAGAATCTTTCAAGGACCGTCTTGCTGGATATGGAAGTGAAAATGCAGGCTGTAGAATGATTAGCAGTTCCCCAATGCAAACATCTGCACATTATAAAATTCAGATTTGGTGCTATAACACTTTGGATTGCTGTAATTTGACACTATATTATAGTCATTGTATACGGCCAACTCTAGATTTTATAACATGCAGACATCTGTGATGGAGGACTCGGAGAATGATAGTCCAAGAATTCCCAGCAAAGGTACTCAGGAGTTTCAGGAGTTAAAACTGGTTGTAAGTTCAGTATTTTCATGGCTAGAGGCAAAAGGCTTTAAGATGCAAGTTCACCACTATTCACAATCACTGCTAGAAGTAAATAACTTTATTCTAATGACGATACGGAAAACTAAAATTCCTAACAAATTTCCACCCACATAACCCTGTTGGAATGATAAATAAGTCTGATAGTTATTATGCTGTCATGAATGGAAATGAACACAGGATTGTTGTATACTTGTATATAGAAACTCGACCTTCCTTGCATAATTCTCAAACCACATTAAGATCAAATTATCAGACAATTGGAACAGTGGCAGAAGAGAGATAAGATAAAGAAATCTCGGAACATTATCATTTCGTCAGTAAAAAGAATGATATCCATATCTACAATAAACAGTTGACTACATGCTGCTGGGACATATAGCTCTTTAAAA
The DNA here is from genome assembly GCF_000493195.1 of Citrus x clementina. NCBI lineage: Eukaryota > Viridiplantae > Streptophyta > Magnoliopsida > Sapindales > Rutaceae > Citrus > Citrus x clementina. Next base: position 16,704,870 of record NW_006262022.1, read on the forward strand.
GCCACATTATTTCTACGGACCGAGTCAAATAAATGTACAAGAACCAGAAAAGACTTCAGTGTCCTAAACATACCAAATTCTGTGCAAACTCATGTCGTTCTGTCCTGTTATTAGAATTCAGATTGCTACTCTAAATAAAGGAACCAACATGAATTTTTCTGCCATCCAATTACAATTATCAGAACTGCCTGTCACTCGAAAACTGCACAAATAAGCAAGCATTTAATCACTCCTCTTAAAACAACAATTTCATAATGTAGCACTTTAACGTAAAGTAAATGCAGTCACCAATGTATACTCACAGGCTGGATTACTAGATTCATTCTCATTTTTTCTGGATGAATTGTAAGTTACAAGACCATTAACTTCTGAGGCTTGACAATTATCCTGCACCGCAGCTGGCTCTGCAGAACTTTCATTTGTTGCTTCGCACTGAAATTGGAAATAATGTAAGTTAGATTAGATCCAGGAAGACTAAAAGCAGAAGAAAAAAGGATTCAAATATCCAGGTCGTAGGTTTTCCCGATATCCATGTATTAGTGATATCAAGGAGTTATTGCTTGTGCAATTGACATTCCATCCTAGAAGAGGGTAATATCGAGGAATTATTGCTTGTGCAATTGACATTACATTACAGATGAGGGAGACATTAGTTAGCGATTCTATCAGTTTCTCTGACAAAATGATTCATTATCCTTATTATTCTTCTTCCACAATGAGCAAAAATTCCTTTCTCACCTTTTTTGCTAGAAATTTTATAAAATCAGACCAGACTCTCTACAATATGAGAGTTCAAATTTTTCCTTATTTGTTAGACCAAAACAATTATGCGAAAGATATTTAAGAATCAAAGTCTAAAACTAATCACTGTTGCAGAACAATTTATGTGTACGATTGTGACTGCTTTGGTTTAGCAGCTTAATTTTGAAAGCACAGCAGCTATATTGTTTGGTAAACAACCACTTTTCCTTGGCAGCAATTATTTACCCACCACTCACCCATCAACTTATTTTTGGCTGCTACTGGTTCTATTCTGCAACAACTGTGAATTAAAAGCCAAACCACAGCACCTCAACCGCAAACACACTCTATGTAAATTCTCCCTCTAAGCATCTTCTTCAGGTTAATTACAGGACAACTGGGAACTTAAGGATATACGAAAAAAGTATCATGCCTATCATTTTGTGCTCTTATAATGCCAAAATAATGGTGCAAAAACTAGAATTGAAGAATACTCATCTTTTAAATGAAAATGTAATAGTGAAATCTTGAATCTGATAATCCTTATCATAAGCATACTTTCTATTGCCATAAACTCATCAATTTCTTCTTCAATGCTATATTTTCTATGGTGTGCCTGTATAGCTAATTCTTTCCTGGTCAGTGGTGGGAAGGAAAAACTACAAACCGACAAAGCACACAGATCCATTCTTTTGAAATTCAAACCCCATTCTCTTAAGGACTTCACTGAAAATGTGACTACATAATGAATTTACTAACCTGGCCCGATGCTTGATCCACTGGGCCCTTGGCACCAGTGTTTTGCTTTACTTGGGAGTTGACATTCTGCACCAGATCCTTTGAGGTTGAGCCTTTAGCTGCATCCGTATTATCCATTGAACCTACCATGCCAGTGGGATTCAGTCCCATTGCTGACTTCATTATGGGGCCTCCTGATAAAGGATTTAGAGGTGCATGTGGCATTGACATATGATGTCCTTGAGCAGGAAGCCCAAGCAGCTGGAAGTTAGATCCTGCCATCCCCTGCAAAGCAGAGGGCCCTGAAACTGATGTTCCTGGGAAATGTGCTCCATGCATAGCAGGCACCTGAACCATCGGATAACAAGAAGAGCCACCATTAATATCAGGCATACCCATTCCATACCCGATACCCATTCCCATTCCAATACCCATTGGGGGGAAATGAGCCATGTGAGCTGCATGCATATGTTGCATTCCCGACGGATACATCATTGGTGGCATATAGAAACCAGCTCCCATTGACATAATCTGCATAAATTTGGTCAATGATATAATGTTGTCACTGGATTGTCCAATTCCAAAAATTTAAACAAGAAGGAGAGAGAGGGAACTTCAGAGTTTACCTGCACTTGAAGTTGGAGTGTCTTCAGATATTCGATGGCCTCATCAAGCATAGAAGCTTTGTCCACCTATGCAAAATAGTGAAAGTCAGAAGAACTTAAATATGAAAAGAATGAAGTGTTTGGTGGTTCTGTTTTTCAATTTTAGTAGAGGCCAGCACAAGGTCAGATTATTGTATTGATGAAAAAGATTTTACAATTTAGAAAAGCTAGCTAAAATTAACCATAACCTTAAATAAAAAAATTGCCAACCTTATTGCAGTTTGGTATGAGTTCTTGTAACGCACGCATCTTTTCATTTATCCTGTCTCTCCGCCTCTGTTTGTGGCAAACCAAATGAGTACCCTTTTAGAGTTTATAATAGACAACACACGCATATAAGATCATATGCTATTTTCCTAGAGCTAGTATCATATCTGAACGGTCTAGCTCACCCTTTCAGATAAATTATGCACTTCTGCAGCTCGGCTTCTCTTCGAGCCTGTACCTACTCGACCAGGAACCTGTTTTTTCACACCCACTGATTCTTCTTCAACATCCTGTTCCTGCACATAAAATGGACTGCAAGGTGATAGGGAAGAACGATATAAAATATGGGTCGACAAGGAAAAACAAGCATCAACCTTAAACTTACTTCACTAGGACATTCAGAATCGTCAAGGTCGCAATGTTTTCTCTTCACATTATGAGGTAGATCATCTGAAGCTCTCTCTACACTATTGCCTGAGCAAACAGAAGAAGCAGCAACCACAGGCTCTACAGTCTTCTCACTTTCCACCACTCCTTTAGTTGCACTTTCAGCATGAACTTGACTAGGCTTTTTATCATTATTCAAGGCATCTTCTCGGCATGCGGCCTCAGGTGGTTCAGAAACTGGTTGCTCAGAGGACTTGGCTTCCTGTGGTTTTACATCAACCTTGGATGTCACTGCAGCAGGTTGACAACTAGATTCCTTCCTTAAACAACCACTCGAGTCAATTAGAGGGGATTCAACTGGGCTACGGCTTGCAACAGAACTCTTATCCTTACTTCCCATCCTTTCTATCCTCGATAATCTAGCACCAGGCATCGATCCAATATTCTGAAGATTAGCTCTAACAAGAGCAACAGGTCGTGCAAAATGGGAAAAATTCATCACACCAGAGTTATTAGCGGACAACCTTTGATCTTGCTTATGCAATTTTAAGCCAGAAAGATTTCCAGTGGCAGTTGGATTTGAACCCTGGAAAATACCATTATCAGTTGAATTCTTGATACCATTGCTAGTGCTATCAGAAACTCCTGATCTAAGATTCGGCAATGATGTCTGGCATTGCTGTGATGATGAAGTGTATACTGAATTAGTACTACTTCTAGGTCTAGTAGCCTCACCACCTCCTACTGAAGAAACCTTGGACACATTCCCATGTTCTAACCTCGCACCATGATTACCAAACACAGAATTGAATTCCCTATCAAACTGATTACTGCTACTTCTCTTATCAAAAGATGCAAAATTATTCTGGCTGGAGAGCTCATTTCCAGTGACTCCAGACAACTCGTGCAAGAAATCAGAACAGTAATCCTGTTGTAAAGATTCATCAACTGCATAATTCAACCACGGTACCATGTCATCATCTTGATTCAAACCCATTTCACCAGATGGATCCGACATTTGAATCCCATTCAACATAGCATCCACTGTTCCAAACTTTCCTGTCTTTCCTAAATCTTTATCTCTATTCTTTGGAGTGTGAGATCGTAAACAATATGATGGTAAGCTATTAGAAGTTGGACTCTTTTTGGTTCTACTAGACTGACCTTGCTTCAAAATCTGACCATTTTCCCATACAAGTTCAACAAGATCATTCTCAGGTCTGCACAATTATGCCCCATACAAGAAAATATGATCAAATCAAAACAATGATTCAACAAGAAAAACAGAAAGAGCTAAATCTTAGAAGATTGTAACAAAGAAAATGAAATAGAACTTACTCAAAGGACAAATCAGTTGAAGATGAAGGGTTTTTCTGCTTGGCTGAATCAAGCTTCTCTTTAGTCATTTGATATAGCTCAAACAAAGGCATGATTGATGATTTGGAAACACCTGCTTGCTTCTCAAAAATTCCTCAAAAACATCAACTTAACCATTATTTGTACTTACCACACACACTATGACACCACTCTTAATTCTATATGCACAGTTCAATGAACCTCAAAATAAAGAAGCCAGCCAACAGCAAGCTTTGAAGACAAATAAGGCAAAACAACAAAAAGCCTCACTATAAGACAATCTCAGTAAAATTTGCTTTTACAGTCACAATTTTCACATAATAGAAACTTTTCTTTTCGTTCAGTACAAAAGTCTTTATCACCTATCAGTACCTATCACTGAACATACTTTATTAAAATATAAAGTTATAATACTAATATAAAGTATCAGTCAAACCAGTTCTTTAATGACTCCCAAAGATCCACATTAAGCTCCTTCAATGATCATCCCAACTTTTCCAATCATTACATCAAAACCCCAGAAAATCCCAGATCAGATTATCAATATTAAACAAATAAACACTAATCTCTTTAATTAAACTACAGAAGAATTAAAAATAACCTCCATGCGCTTAAGAACAAGAGCTTAAAATCATCACTACCCACTAACCAAAAACTAAAAGTTAACACAAAAATCAACCAAATGGAATGAAATACTGAGCAAAAGTGAGCGAGCAAGTGAGCGAGAGTTCCTCGAAGGAAGTCAAAGAACACGAATCCAAATGCAGTGCATGAAAATGTCAAAACTTAGTTGTATAAAAACGAAAAAGGCTATCAGAAACGTAATCTTTTGGAGTGAGTGAGGGATTACTGGAGCCCGAAGAAAGAGAACTCAAGTTTTGATGAAAGAGAAAGCAGAGAGGCAAGTGGACACAGTCTCAGAAGCCGGCGAAAGCCTCGCAGAGAGTTGCAGCCTGCAGGGGACCAAAGACATATACAGAACAAAACCAAACGAGAAGCTACTTCTTAACTCTTGGATCTTAGTCAATTTTTTTTAAAATATATTTTTGGTTGCTTTGATCATTTATTTAAACATTCTCTTTTATGGAATGGCTATAATATAAGATGATGTAGTTCTAATCTCTAGGTTAACACCCACTCAAATCCTCGCCGCTGACTGTATGAAGTGTATATATTTATAGAATAAAATTTTGTGATATTATTAAGATTTCTATTAGATACTGTTGTAAGGTACTTATTTATTAATTTAAATTTTTTAGATCAAATAATTACTCTAACATGATATGAAAGTTGAGGTCTCAAATTTGAATTTCTTCTCAAACCATGTTTATACTCTTTCAATAATTTCTTTTAATTTTCACACTTTTTTTCGAACCCTTATTTTACTAGCCTATCTATGAGCTTTCGTCTCAAAATATAATGCATGTGTCAGGTGAGTAAGATTACTAAAATTTATCTTTATTATTATTATTATTTAATAGTTAAATTAAGAGAACTGAATTTTTTATTGAATTTCATTATAATTACCATAAACTTAAGCTTTACCCCAGTTTCATGCGATAGTATTGCTCACTTTTCGCTTGATAAATCATCTTTTCTATATACTATTGACAAAAAGTTATTTTTTTATGATTACTAATGCATAGTTAGATGTCGGTTATACTCTTATTTGAATTAGTTCTTTCATTTAGTTCTTTCATAGCTGGTTTAACTTGGACCTCTAAACTTTTAGCAGATCATGTTTATACTCAAATTTCAATAAAAATTTATTCGAAGATAGTGTGCTCCTCAAGGCTCAAATCTTAAATCTCATACAACAAATAAAAAAAATTCAACCATTGCGCTTGCCTCACATGAACATAAAAGAAATGAGAAGTTCAATCCCATGTATCTAAAGATTAAAAGAGTAATAATAGATTTACAAAATATTTGTAAGAACTAACATGTACAAATTATTGATTAGAAGAAAGAATACAGCTTAATGAAATTGATGAAAAATAATAATATGGACTCGATATTTTTGTCCAATCAACGTAATAATGTCAAATAAATTTGAACGAACAAATTGTAGATATACTATTACTAATATTAAAAAGATTTAATTTGCATTTATATAGATGGATGTAGTTCCATACTCATCATGTCTTTGGTTTGCTTCTTTAAGATCCATTAATTGTTGGTTGGTAAAAAAAGAAATAATAATAAAATGGTAAATATCTTCTATTTAAGCTATATATAACTAATGGAAAATGATCTAGTGAACACCAAAGCCTACTATAAGGTGAGCGCCTAAACAAATGATGAAATTTTATAACTATCTTGAATAAAATTATAATTATAAATTAGGGACTAGTTATGGTACCATAATAGTTCATATCATAATTGGATCTAATTATTGAATCCAACTCTGATGACTATTGCGAACTGAATTTAATAGTTAAATTCACCTGTGGTATGGTACTACTGTGGTACCATAATTTTGTGTTATAAATTAATCAGTTAACATTATGTAACACTGTCCTCCACCAGAACATTGAATATAAGCCATAAAATTCTTCGAAGACAAATAAAAGCAAGATACGTACATGCTTCATTTCGCACATGGAATAGGCGTTGCCTACTTTATTGCTAGTATAATGTGGGCCAATGAAGAGACTTAATGATTCTAATCCAATGGTTAGTAGCGACCCAAATAACTTGATTGTCAAACTGCAACGCAGGACCACAAAAATTTACCCAATGGTGGCCGGTGGGGTTAGGTTTGGGGTCTTTCTTGCTATTCATTGATCAGGTAGGTCTAAGGTCTAGTGTCCCTATTCTATGTATTGGAATTGAACTCATTATCCTTTGATAATGTATTTTATAATTTTACTAAATGTTATCCGATCAATTTGGCTATGGAACATTTGATTTTGTAGTTGTGGACTTTAAGGAACACAATAATATCGAATCTAAATCAGATGAGACGTTGGGAGGTTGAAATGTTCCCTTCTTTCTTCCACTTTTACTATAATCTTAAGGTTTGAAAAAAGAAATCATTGGTTTTTAAGGGATTGATAACGTCATTGACTTGCTTATGATAATGCTTTCGTTTAAAAATTTTCTTCTTCCTCTTCATTTCGGGAGAGACTAATTGATTTTAATTTATTTGGAGAGACTGATATTTGCAGTTCTATAATAATAATAATAATAATAATAATAATAATTTATGAATATTTATTTTAGTGTGGGGATAATTTCATCTTTATTTTTTACCTAAATTTGAGAATTTTTATCTATATATGAGAGTCTTTTTGAAATTGTGTGACTTTAAAGAACTTTCGGTTATTGTGACCGGAAAGTCACCAAATGATTACACTGTTTTGTAATTGCGTTTGTTTAGTTTAATCACCGATTAGATAAGTTTTCAATTATTAATTGAATCAATAAGCACCACACACACAGACACTCTGTAATTGGCTCCCCTTGATTAAAGGCATGTAAAATATCTTTTGTATCCTTTTGATTAGAAGTAAGTTAGAAAAAAATACCAAGGTCTTAATTGTCTTTGCATGACTGAACATTATCAATTAACGGAACAAATTAGTGAAGATTGAAGAGACACCAAAAATCACTAACATTAAATAGGACCCATTAATGCAAAACAGAAAAATGCTGTGAAAAATAATATAAAAACAAAGAATTAGGGAATCAAAATCATAGCTAATTGTTTTTAGGTAACTTTGATCATGTTTTAAATTGGTAGTTAATAAAATACAAAATAATAGTCTTGATCATATTTTATCAATAATAACAATCATGTGTCATTTTCTTAAAGATCACTATATATAAATGGAGATCAATAAAAAATTCAAATCATATATAGCTAAGAGGAGATATTTATAGTAGAGTTACTAGTTGTTTAATATAGATGTTATGTATATTTGCACAAAGACAATTCATTCAGTTTAAACTAACTACAGTCATTATTTATAAAGTTATAAGCAAAGGGGTTGGACATTTGTCTGCCCTTTCATAAAAGAAAATGAATAAATTAAAGTTGATGTAAAGTGTTGAGAGTCATCTTGATTCTTTGCTTTACCTGAGGAGATCAAACACAAATTGATTGTCAAATCGCATATTAAACAATTAAAAATTCAAAAAAAAATATTTTTGGAAGATATGTTAACAGGAAATACTATACTAATTAACATTACCAGAACCTTAATTTTTTTATATTACATTTAAGGAAAGAGACATTTGGATTTTTAAGATTTATCCAAGTAAATAGTTAGACTTTTAATATTATATAAATGGACATTTAGACTTGCTACTTTTAATTGATTTCTTCTATTTGAAAAGAGATAAGAACATTAATATATTATAACGAGTTGCACGACTGTGGATTATCAAAATATCATAATCGTATGTTGGAAAGGAAATAAAGCAATAATTAGTTATATTGACTTGATTTTTATCCTTTTCTTTCTTAACCAATCTTAATTGTTTAAATTGAATGCAATTATGATTTGAAGATAAGCCCTGGCACTTGAAGATATTAGTGTTGTTTTTTGAAACGTAAATTTTGCTGCAATCTTACAGCATCAAAACAGTAGAACAACATGTTTTAATATAAGGCTAAACTTTGATTTACCTCCTAATTAGAATGATAATGTTCAACTTATTTCTTAATTAAAATGATAATCTTTAATATACTTCCGAAAAATATAAAAATATCAATTTATCCTTACGTATCATTTTGGAGATAAAAAAAGAAAAAATCATCAGTGAACCCCTTATTTTCTTTATCTTTTAAATGAAGATGAGAGTAAATTGACGTTTCTTTAAATTTTTTAAACAAAAATAAAAATAAATTGATGTTTTTAAACTTTTGAAGGGTGAAACAAAAATTACCATTCCAATTAGGGGTAAAAAAAAATTACCCTTAATAAAGCCAAGAGGAGAGAAAAGAACCACTAGTCTGTGGAAGTATTATCATGATGTGGACCAAGGAGAGGAAGCATGGAAACGTGGGCAATGTCCACGTGGAGCCTTGCAGACCCAGTAAGGGATTTAGGCACAAACCTTTTTCTCTCTCTGTTTGGGGCGTGAACTCTTGTTTTCATTGAGATTGTCTTTACTCACTCACTCTCATCTGCGGGCAGGTTGCAGCCGATCTGCTCTATGGGAGGATTAAATTTTTAGGTCCTCAATGGCTTAAATTGACCTCTCATTCCATTTGTTTGAAATTTGGTGATATGGTGTGTGAATTTCGCGTACATGTTGTCTTTTCACGTGACACTTTATTTTTCTCTCCATGATCTTCGTAACTTCATCATCTTCTCCATCATCGATCAACTCCAACATACCAATAATATCGACCACTCTATTAATACTTTAGCGTAACGTTACTTACGTTAGGATTTGTAGTGTTAACATCTTATGCTATAATATGTAGTCTTGGTTATATTGATTAATTCCCAAATTATAAGGTTATGAGCCCATTTGGAAGTGTGGTGATGACAACCCAACTATTAAGTTGTTTGGTAACACTTGTAACTGGTCTTTGGCAGCTTACTAGATTTTTTTTCTCAGCTTCTACTCCACAGTTATAATTTTTACTCCACAGCAGCTGCAGCTTAAAAGTTACAGCACCTCATTTCCAAACACACCATATGTCTTTGATTGTAATACATACAACTCAAGTCATTTTGTAATTAATAGAGGCCTCTTCTAATTTTTTCAGGGTTGAGTGCTCCTATTAGTGTGTGGGTTCTATCGAAAACCCTGAGAAGAAAATTTTGTAGCTCAATTTGACTCGTGGCAATGAATTTTCTCTGGCTTTGGCCTTTTCTACAAGGAGTAGAGAATAAAGAGTTCCAATATTGAAAAATGACATATGTACCAAAATTTCGTTAAAATCGAATCAATTGATTTTTATTTATTTATTTTTGGTAGAATGGTCCATCACTTAATTTTGAATTAATTTTAACGGAAAATGTTAATTTTGGTAGTTCTGATAAACAGAATTTTGATTCGTATATCAATGTTGTCCAATATTTGAAGATGCCTTCCATAATAAGAAGATACAGTATTTAATGTGTTTTTAATTATTTAAAAAAAGAATCCTACGAAGTGTTTCACTTATTCAAAACATGCAACTAGAAAAGATTAATTTTGACAAGCTATATATAGAAAATTTAATTTCCACTGATTCTATAGATGCTACCTAATTGAGATAGTAAAATATCTTTATATTGAACACAAGAGATTGGTGTTTGAATCCCTCTCACATGGTGTAGAAGGGGTTGAATTATCATTACACTAAATATATACCCAACAAACAATAAATAGAAAAGCATATCTAACTCTAGGGCAGTAATGAATTTTATTAGGGAGATTATATCAGACATTAGCTGAGAATAAATTTTAGAGATCTAGATAACTATTAACTCATAAGCTAACTTTATACTCCAATTTAGGGCTACATGACTTTTATAAAATTTTCCACTCACAACATGCAAAGGCTTATTCAGAAATAATATATCTTTTAAAGTTTTTCCTCAGGGATTTGATTCAAAAGTGTGCTTCTTGATGCAACGAGATGCAATAAATTTTTTATCTCTTTTTGCAGGTTTTCGATATCAAAAGTCTTCTTAACATGCTGCATTATAATGAGTAAGCATTATTAAGAACTTGAAGAGACATTAAAACCCTAACAAACCTTAAGCATGATGAAAAGAGTAGAGAGACATAAAAGCGATACTATATTATAAAGAAAACAAACAGTGTCTGCTTCAAAGATGTGGGAAGACACAGAAAAGATAATGTAAACAATTGAAGGGGTGACCCTTTAGCATTGAATTGATCATATAATTATATTCAAATAAATTATATATTAAGTATATGCCATATTGGCTGCGCTAGCACTAGTAGAAGCCTGAAGTCCTGAAGAGATATTTTAAAAAATTGGACCATGAATCATGTTTCTGTTTTCTCAGTAGTGCTAAACAACCTGTGCAGGCCATTGTCTCTCTGTTGCTCTGGAATCTGCGCACATGACCACTAGACCCATCTAACATGCACAGGCAAATTTTTTTAATCACTATAATTAGGGATGACAATGGGGAGGGGAGGGGAGGAGACCAATCTCCCCGTACCCATCCCCGATATTTTGCTTATGTCTTCGTTCCTGTCAAAATTACTTGAGAGAATCTTTATTTCTTCCTCGAATAATAACAGGGGATCCCCGAAGGTCCCCGATCCCCGAATAACTAATACATTTTTTTTTTGTTTTTGAGTTAATTATATTAAAATAAAAAATTTAAATAAAAGTAAAGTTTAAAATATATCTTGCATTAATATCCATTACAAAAGTCACATATATTAAATTAGTAAGTAACGCAGCATGCAAGGGATACAAACTTCTTTTACAAATTATTGTGAACAAATTAATAATTTAATACAAAATTGTTACAAATAAAATCGAATTTAGATTCAAAATTAACTTTTTCAATGGTGGCGTGGACACTTTATAAATGTGGACTATTCCCTTTACAACACAATAGTTAAGTCGGAGCAAATCAAGAGCAAATATTAGATTAGATTAGATTAGATTAGATTAGATATTAAAATTGTGATTCGTTGTGGGCAATAATAACATCTAAAAATAAATAAAAAATAGATTTAAGTTTAAAATATTTAATGAATATTAAAATTAAAACAAAATTTTTGGGCTAATAGAATCTACCTGGTCTTTTTAATGTCCTAAATAAAAATTTAAGACTTTAATTAGTTAATTAGACCTAAAAGTTTAATAATATAAAGATTTTGATATTTGTTATTTTTACCAATATTTACAATTTTATAATTCAAATTTTATAATTTATTTACTAATAATTTTAAAAAATAAAAATAAAATGGAGAAATGGGTAGGGGATGGGTTTCTACCTCATCTCCGTCCTCTCCCCGAATAAGAAATTGAGTAAAAAATTTTCTTCATCCCTTCTCCGAATAAAAAATTAGGTATGACATTATCCCAAATACCCTCTCCGAATAGAAAAAATTCCCAAAAATACCCGTCCCCATGAGAATTTTTGCTACCCCTAACTATAATATCTTAATTTGCTGTGTAATAAAGAAGGAGCAGAAAGCAGCACAGGTCTGAGAGAATGACTAAACTGCATGCAGATGCAAGTTGCTTTTTAATTATTTAATCATTTTTTATGTCGTTTTGTTATTAATCAATTGATTTCTAGAGTAATATACTATTTGTTTATTATATGCTAATAATATGTATATTGTCTCTGTTGCGTACCATGTAATTATATTTAATTGAAGTTGTACTTTAAACTAAATTTATATTATGGCATGGCTTTTCATTAGATTATATGCTGATAAGGTAATCATTTGTGTAACTTTGACTAAATAATTATAGTAATATATATCTAAAAATGCTTAAAAAAGAACTTCCAAATTCCTCCTTAATTGTGCTTTATTACGTGCACGGGTAATTTTTAAAAACCTCCCCTGAGGTTTGGGCTTGTTGCAAGTAGATGGCGAGAATTGATTTATTTGTAAAAAACTCTCTGCCGTCAGTTAAGTTTAACATTGACCGTTAGTTGACCGTGCAAAGACAATATTACCCTTAACAATAGTTTGTAAACGAAAATAACTAAAAAAAAACTAAAATTATTGGTGCAAAAAGCACAAACCCTATTTTTTGATAATTTTGTCCTTGTCAATTCTAAAAATTTACAATATCATAGTTAAAGATTATGACTATTTCATTTTTAAATTTTTAATTTTAGCTTTCTTGTAGGAATTTTAAGGAAATATCAATAATTTAAAGAGGATTTTTTAATTTTTTAATTTTAACTTTTTTATAGAAACTTTAAGAAAATATCAATAATTTAAAAAGTGTAAAATAGCTAATAATTTTGGTTTTTTTTATAGTTATTTTCGTTTATAAACTATTGTTAAGGGTAATATTGTCTTTGCACGGTCAACTAACGGTTAATGTTAAACTTAACTGACGGTAGGGGGTTTTTTACAAATAAATCAATTCTCGCCATCTACTTGCAACAAGCCCAAACCTCAGGGGAGGTTTTTAAAAATTACCCTTACGTGCACAAAGATTCAATATCAAGAATTATGCGCGTCCAGCATGATAGTGCAAATGTATACATATCAGAGAGAGAAACTATTGTCGGGCATGCATATATATTGCCACGGCTGTCAGGTTATGATATTGTAGATTTCGAATTTATACGTTTGCATTTTATAAAATTTAATTAATTTTTGGGTTGCTTATACTTTATGTCACAATTTAATTAATTATTGGGTCAAGCATGGTGGTTAATTATGTGATAAAAATCCAGAGACAGTAAAATGGGTTAGTGGGCCATGATCATGTAGTATCAAATTTAAATTAACTCAAACACATCCTATTTAACAATTATGTCAAAAAAAAAAAATTAAAACATAAATTCGATATGTAAGATAATCGTGTGACACAAAACAACCCATTCAATAATAAGGTAATAGTGAAGCCTAGGAAAGAATCCTAGATTCCTGGTACTCCTTCAAATTATCAAATAAGAAGCACAAAAAAAAATTCCATACATAAACTAGCTGGAGATAAATTATCTATAGATTAATTTGATTACATATGATAGCTTTGCCCATTATGTTACAGCTAGCTGAAGCTAAGGACTATGGACAACTCAAAATGACAGACCTTGAAAGCTTATCTATATATAAATAATGGAAATCGAAAGTAATGCAAAATTATTTCACCTGGACGTGAGAATTTGTTAGCAGCAAAATTATTTCAACAGGTTATATACATGAATTGAAAATTTAATCAAAAAACTGAAACAATATACAGATATTTCTGAAGAATATTAATGTGAGGACAGTAAGAATTTTTTGGTGTTGAGTGTTGTTAATGCGGTGGTTCTTGGCAGGTTTTTGCCCATACTCAGCCAGCTTATTATAATTTGTTTTTGGTGGTATCATATTTCTGCTGCTGCAATAATATTAATGCCCTGAATGATTGCAATTATTTATTTATTTAATTTTGTTGCTCATCATTGAGAGTACTGGAGACACTGCATGCTTAGGATTTTTGACGTAGCGTGTTGTGTGTTGTGAGCAGTGTATTTTAAGGAGGCCTAACTTGAACTGTAGATGTTTATTTTCAGCGTATAATATATAGTTTCGAAATTTATGACGAGACGAACAAAATCTAGAATAGCCTAAGTTGTTATGCCCTATGGTCGAGTAGGAAATTCCATTTCTTTTTTTGTCGTCTTCTAGTTCTAAAATTTTTTATCTTTTTTTTTTCTAAAACTCGGATTTAAGTGCCGTTTGTTTTCCTTTTCTTATTTTACTTAGGAGAATTTAATTATTATATTATATTTTAGATTTGCCTAATTTAGTAAATTCGCGATATTTAAACTTGTTATAAAAGGAACTTAAAACCCTAATATTATTCATTCAGACTTTTAATAAGATTTTAACATTATTCAAAAACCTAATTTCTTCTATCAGCAAACCGGACAATGTTTCCGTTTCGTCAATTTTTATTTCTTTGTTTTATTGTTTACGGTTCGATCTCTAGCTACATGTTATAATAGTTAGTATCATGATATGTACATATATATGCACCTTCCCTTGTACATAAAAGGTCAGGGGAGTTATTATAAAACATGAGTAGTTTGTAATATGAAAGTTGAACTTTTCACATTGATGGTTTTCATTAAAATAAAATGTCAAATCTTAGGTAACTAATCATATTAAGTCATATCAGTCTATATATATATAATTAATTTGTGATTCCCCGATTGAATTTAAAATGGAAAATTTATAAAAATAACCATAAAATTTTTTCTATTTTCACAATTAATCCTCTAAATTTTTTTCTATCAACATTAGTCAAACACACGGTTTTCTCCTCAAATTACCCTTGTTTACAAACCAAAAGCAACTTTCTTTCTCCCCTTTTATCAAACCAAACGCAGCTTTCCAGTCTTGAATCATCACCGGCGACGTCCAAAGGCAACGATAAACCGACGGCGAAGAGTAAAAGTGAAATCCGATCATAATCTATCCGGATCCAACACTAATCGGCATCACTTAGTGGTATGAGTTATTTTCTGAACTTGTTCGAGAGTTTTAGTGCGGTTGCTTGCTGCGAGTCATGGGTGAATCTGCCTTTTGGTGCGACAGGCACCTTGTCCCACCAAGAGGCAGATTCATTGCAACTGACTATTAATTTGATAGTGCTCAAATAATTTATTTATTTTTATAATTTCAGGCTTAATGGATTCAGTTGTACTTGAATTGTATTATGATGGTTGGTGGGAGACGTTAGAGGATGGCCATATGGAGTATGTGAATAGTAAAAATAGAGTTTTTTTCGTTGGGAAAAATTGTCTGTTCGATCAGTTTTTGGCAAGAGTAGACGAGGTGTTACAAATAAATCCTAATGAATATAATATCACAATGAAGACAACTTTGAGGTCTAGTAACACATTATATCGTATATGTGCACTGCCCATGGATATATTTGATGATGAAATGGTGAGGGTTGTGGTACATATGGCATCTAATGTAGCCAATTTTGGATGCATTCCTATATTCGTTAACACATCACCTCGAGTTCCGAGCGAAAATATTGAGCCACATGTCGATACAGACACTTCCTTTAGAGCAAATATGTCTGGCCCCAATAATGAAGAAGAGATGTTGCCAAGGACAATGTCGCTGCAGCAATATTACTCTCCAATCCACGACAATTATGACAATATTGATGACAACGGCATTACGTTACAGGATGTTGGAGAAGAGGTATTTCCAATAACGATGTCATTGGAGCAACGATATTCTCTGTATCACAACATAGGAAAGTCCAGTAACCAAGCACCATTCTACAATTGACAAGCGAATCAAATGCTTACCAATTTGAAACCATAACTGATCCTCACGGCTGTCTTCTTCATGAGCCACTTGCCTCAGTAAAAGATTGTGCAAAATTACCCCACTAAATGGAAAGTTTCGACTCTCCAAGAAATGCCCAAATATGTTCTTCTTGAACAGATTCAACTGTCGCTTTGTTAATATTTGCTCGATGGCTTTTACGACTGAAGATAAATTACACATGCTCGAAATTTGACCCAGAAAGTGATCGGCATAACGAAAATACATCTTGCCTGGTTCGATTTCCGATGATTCTGATTTTCGCCATGTATCTGTAATATTTATAACATTATTACATTGCATTTACAACAAAAATAAAAGAAATTGACTTGACAGAAAAAAAAAATTAAACCTACTGTAATTTGGTGCGACAGCACAACAACCGTGCCTCCTCCTCCACGCCAGCGGCAACTTTTTCACCCATGCACCACACCAACAACTTCACCCATGCACTCAACATCATAAACCTTTCAATCTTCACTCACTATCACCAACACAACACAAAAACCACAACATAGAAGAAGAATAGAAAATAGAAATTTAGGGTTTTTGACCTAACCTTTAATTTCAGCTCTTGACCGAAATTTTGGTGATGTTTGCTGCCAAGAATGACTTCGGGAAGCTGCAAGCGACGAGTGAACATGTTGGGAGGGAATTCGACGGTGAGAGAAAGAGAGAGAGAGAGAGAGAGAGGGGAAGAAGAGGAAGGAGAGGAGGGAGTTATGAGAGGGGTATTTTCGGCACCAGAGGGGAGTTTTGGCTAATGTTGATAGAAAAATTTTTAGGGGGTTAGTTGTGAAAATAACAAAATTTTTTAGGTTACGTTTGTAAATTTCCCTTAAAATACGAATACTTGAAGCAAATTATTTTGTTTGTGATTGCTACTCTTATATAATATATGTTATAACTAAAGTAGCTAGTCTTTTTTTTTTTTTTGAAAAGAAAGTAAACCTTTCATTCAAACAAGAATAACAACACTGTCTAATACAAGCTGTATGTCTGCTGGAAAAGAGTTTTCCCAGACTGCAGCAATATCTTTCTCTAAAGCGAATTTTGCTAGAGAATGGGCATGAGCATTACAGCCTCTAGGTACAAAATTGACTTTAACAGACTGAAAATTCCTACAGAGGAACTGGATTTATGAAATTATCCAGTGAGTTGCTGTTTTGCTGTCCGTTGTGTTGTTAACAAGCTCCACCACCTTCTTACAATCTGATTCAATGATCAAACATGGGAGGGCTAATTTCCTGGCCACCTGAAGACCCCACTCCACTGCTTCAGCTTCTGCAATACTGACGTCTTCCTTTAACTTAGACTGGTTTATACCTGCAGCTATAATCTTGCCTTCTGAGGTTGTTATAACTGCTGCCAAACCAACCTTCTTCTCTTGGCTATTGGTGACTGCATCGACGGATATTACAATTTTGATATCTTTGGGTGTGGTTCATGATTAGCTTAGCAGTATAGCTTGACCATACCCAACTTGTTGATAAAGAGAAGCAATTTCAGAAGAAACTAAATAGAATCTCACCCATGTGCGGGAGGAATTCGAATCCAATGCTCACAGTTTTTGTGCTGGTCGTTTTGTAGTCATTTGCCACACATTCATTTATAAAATATACCATTATGATTTAATGAACTATATTTCTTATTTAATAATTACTAATCACAATTTGCAAAAAGATTAGTATAAAAAGTAAAAAAATGAGATTAGCACTAAATTCAATAGTATTAGGAGATATATTCTCAGGAATGTTGAAGATCATCTCAATCAAAATAATGAAAAGCAATTATGTGAGCCAAAATCAATACCGTTATGACATTCGTATATGGTAAGTACTATTATCATTATATATAAGGCGAGTTCTTGGCCATATGGAACGAAAATATATCCAAATTATATTGATTGATCGTTTTCCTTTTATATCGTTCATAATCTTGTATAAATCGGATTTTGAGCCACATTGAGGAATATGAGTTGAATTTATCTTTTTCCTAAAATTATCAATATACTCATATTTTGATATCAAAAGTCATGGAGGGAGAAATCTTTAAAAATTAAAGATAGCTAATCATATGAAGAGAGAAGATCATAATTCTGCATATACGTACGCAATATGAGTACTAGAATTTCAATGTACTGACAAAGGAACATATATAATTGGAAGTAGCCCAGCATGATAAACAACAATACCTAAGTCTTTTTTTTTTTTTTTCAAATTATGTTTGTGTATGTATATATATTTATATATATAAGTCCTTTTCTTATTTTGGTGTCTTTATTATTATTAATTTTTTTTTGCGAATATGGTTTAGTGTATACATGCTATTAAATCACATATTTTATAGTCTATTAAAAACTGACTCTATTAAACCATATGATTTATCAGTGTCTTCACATTAAAAAAATGTGAGTGTCCTAATTTTTTTCCTTGCGAACACGCCATTAAACTGTGTAATTTAATAGAGTCAATTTTCAGTATTATTAAACTGCATTGCTTAATAACGTGTTTGTGTTAAAAAAAATTGAGAGCATCCACACCTCAAAATGATTACTCACACACACGATCTGTTTAGTTTATATTTCAGATTTGTATGAAGTATAAATGGGGCCACATGACGTTGTGAGGGTTTCAAAGATCGAGCATCAAATCTTGCATAATTTGGTCGTGCAATTTTGTTTGCAAGTATTTGTTAAATGTGAACAACTGAATGTAGCCAAACACATAAGCTTGCAATTGCTTCTATGACGAGGGAAGCAATGTATGGTTAATCAAAAGGAAAAGAAACACAATAAATTTTTTGAAGATCACCGGTGTCTGACATCTTTTCAAGCTGGCAACAACACTGTGCCTTGAATAATATAAAGTTGAAGAAGTGATATTTTAAGTTTTGATAGGTACGGGTGCAATAATTGTATTAAAGATAAATCTTAAAAGCCTCTTTCAGGTTAAATGCCGACTGGGACTTGAGATAGATGCTCGTAGATGGACTAAAGGATCTAAGAGTGGGCTAAGAAATTAAAGAAATGATGAAAGAGTTTGCATATTCCAATAAGACCTTGACTCTCAAACCAAAACCTAAGGCCAGCTAATGGTTACGGACTGCCTGGCTCAGCAGTAAATTTAAAACAAGACTTAAAAATGATATAACACAATTTTGTTAAATCATTGCATTCTACGTGAGTGAAGAAAGTTATATTATCGTGCCATCAGCCTCTTTGTGTGCTCACTAGGGATAATAGGAAAGCCCACCGGCGAACTAAAGCCTGACCTGAGCGTGTATTCAAGCATAGAGTTAAAAATATATTCAAATCAATGAAAAGACTTCACCTATTTGATAATTAGTTTGCACTACTCTATCAAAGATGATTTAAGCATCTTGCAAAAATATATTAAAATGAGTTTCAATGATACATCTTGGCGTCTGATATAGTGTTGGGGCTTTTAATTTCATCATGACAAATTAGATGGCCAGTGTGAGACATTATAAAATTTTTCAGATTACATTTTTTTTTTCAGATTTGATTATCTCTAAAAACTATTATTTTTTTTTCTTCCAATGCCTCTTCCTCTATTTGTTAATTTCTCATTTACGATGATGAAATCATTTCTATAAATTAAATGTGTGCTTTTAATATCAATTATTTCTTATGAATTTAATTTTAATCAATCAAATTCTCTCATAGCGCTGAAATCACCCTAAAAAAATAATTTATTTTGTTCATTCTAAGTTCAATTTGTAAGTTCAAAGAAATTATTATTCAAATAATAATAAAAAAGTTAAAAACATATTTTATAGAGATCATTTAAATAAATAAAACATTACTCATTTTTATTCTCTGATTCTCATTTCCATTACTCCATAAAAAAATTGGTTTACAAAATGAAACTAAACACACCTTTATATATCTTCCCTAGCAAAGGACTGCCTAGCCCACAAAAATAAAAAAATTTGCATAGATTAATAAGTATTAAGTAGTTATTGTAATACTTTTCTTGAAGCTTGATCTTATTTTTGTTTTGTGAAACTTGAGGAGACCCCACTAAGTTGAATTGTTGTCTCCAGCTTTGATAATGATAGACATTTTAAGTGTGATTTCATATTCCTTAAATGGATGACCAATTTTTACTTTCACATGTTTCAAGCTAATTGTTACACCACATGACCATCTACATGATAAATGCTGTGGGAGAGAAATTCTAGAATAACACTTAGGTGGCTAGCATTATTCTTTATATTATTATAGTGAAAACATCGGTGATCACTGACGGAATTGGTGAGTACGATCATACATTTTGGGCTGCGAAGTATTTTTTAATTGTGGGCCAATCCCAGATAAAGTTGGGCCAATTTCTCCGAATCTATGCCCAAGGACATCTGACTTTGTTCAAGACATGAATAGACTTTTCAACTTGATTAGTTGAATCCATTAGTGAGGATACCATCGGATTCTCTTAACAAGTGGTGGGGCAATACGTCATCAATATGCATGGCACAAAGTCAATCAAAATGTCCTTTCACTCAAGACTTTAAGAAAAAGAAAATTCTAAAAGAGTGACACTTGGACATATCTTATGCCAGAAGCTAATTCCAATAAAGAAACCTTACCAACCAAAAGCCAAAATGAGCGGACAAGATTGAACCAACTTTAATAAAGTTTTGATCTTAGGTAACCAGAGTCGTCAACTAGGGTTTCAAAGAATCATGCATCAAACTTCAAAGCACTATATATACTAACATAACGAACAAGAGTTGGAGCATCACAATGAGCTTAAAATTGGGTAGCCGCAAATAGGGAGTAATGGAGAGGGAGTTGAAGGATATTGGGAAGGTTTTGGTATGGGTGAGTAGGGAAGATAATTTAACTAAGTAATAATAATATCACTTTTTTCATTATTACTATTTACTTAAGGAATTTGTATATCTTCCCTACTCCACCCATGCCATAGGTTTCCCATTATTCCTCCCTCTCCTTATCTCACCTCTGTTCCAAGAAGTATACTCTATATGGGTTGCTTATAATTTCATTGCCTTTGTGTTTAATTGTCTATTTTATGCTAATCATATATTTGTCTATTTGTTAATAAGGAAACATGCTTGTCTAATAAGCTTTCATACACACACACACACACACACTAATATTTCATATATTGACACATGATTTTTCCCTCACATCCACGTTACGCACACATTTTTGTTTAAAACTTTTAACTGCGTTATTTTGATTGTACCTTTATGTATGTGTCTCATGGGATTGCCAATTAATGTTGTAGCCTTGCAGGTTTTGCTTGCTGGTTCTTTGTCCACATAAACGAACCAAAAGAAGAGAAAGAAAAAGGCTTAATTTAGCTACTAATTGGAATTTGAAGCAGAGAGTTCAGATATCAGGGTCCTGTTCCTTATAACCCACAAAATATGGTTATAAATTTATGTAGTTCAGTAAGTGTATATGTAGGATCCAACTTATGCTCTCTTAGGTTTGAGAGCACGGGTTTTACCAATTGGCTCATAGTCCATTGGTAACATTTATGTTCTCATCAAACTTGAAAATATGTGTTGGAGTCTTTATTAAGATTCATATTCTCCTCTCAATTTAATTGAATAAAGAGTAGACGGTTGAGTTGTACAACAATAGACTGGATTGTAATATACATGCGAAAACAAAAGAAGGTATAGAGAGAGTTGTAACATAGGCATTTGTTGAAACCCAGCTTGTGCGTTTCAATCAACTTTATTTGGTTAGGCAGATTCATGAGCTCTGTATGAGCTTTGTATGTACATGTACAGAAACTCGATTGATTCACATGAACAGAAATCAAATCAATAAATACATAACCAATAATTTTTTCCCCGTGTTCCATCGCAACAGTATCTGATAATATAGGAACATTTAAAAGAAATGACAGGACACATGTTACAAACTCACGGGGTAAAAGATTCAATAAAAATGACGAAAATAAAAGCTGGAAAAGAATCAGAAGATTTGCATTAATCATGTTTGGCATTGGCCCAGCACCCTGCAAGTGGAAAATCTTTGATGTGAAGGGATGTAAGTGTGTGTATAGATGCTTATTAAGGGCTGACATCATGCTGAAATAAAATAAGTCACAGTAAATTTGTACATGATTTTTTTTTTTTAAATTGCACACCCATCAAGTGTGCCATAATTGTACAAGTGAGGCAATTTTATAACATTATAATAATGGGGAATAGAGTTCCAACTTCGAATATCTTGTATCTTCTCAAAAAATATTAACTTTTAAAAATTTTATTTTTGCCTACATTCTCCACTAAGGCCAAAAGCATCTAATTAAACAAGTCCTTGGAAAAGCAGCTTGATAGTATCACGATTCCACTTTATTTCATTGGAATGCAAAGTGACAGCTTAGCAAAAATGTACTCTAATAGGGAAGACACAATCAGCGTTAATTAATTGCTTCAAAGTTAATTAAAGCACTTTAATGCTTAATTAATTTAACTGCATGTAGAAGGGTGATAGTTGGGTAATAATAAATAGAATTTTGCCGCGTATCAATTGGATGTTGGGGCCACAACTTTTGGTTATACATATTTTTCTTAAGATTTTCTTTTCATTTTTCAATTTGACAATTTGTTACATGTTAGTTCTTAAAATGAGAGATTGTGAAATTAATATATACGACTTATTCTTTTATTATTTTTGTAATATTTAAAAATAGACTTATCATAAAAAATTTAAAAAAAGAGGGATAAATTAATCATTTGTTCCATAATTTATCTTAGGAATATATGTGTATATATATATATGTTTAAAAAAATAACAAAAAATATAAGAAAAATATTTTATTGTTACTTTTTTAAACGTATATTTCTTATATTTGGTACTTAGATTTTTTACTTAAATTTGATTTATTTAATTTATAATAAGCATGAATAAAAATAAGAAACACAAAGTATGCAAGCAACCTCCTTTTCCTTTCTATTAGTGAAATTCTATCTATTTCTTTCTTGGAAAATTGTGGTCGACTCCGACTAGATGACCTGGGCTTAAAAAGAACAGGCTTTTTGACGCCTAGCCCGTAAACTAGCCCCTTAAAAACCTATTACTTAATGAGGATTTGTTACGTGGGAATAATTTTCGGGAACCTGTTGAGAGGCCTATTTATATTACAGGCTCCAAGGCTGTTTTTTATACCGCCCCGGCACATCCGAAGCGAGTGATTATTCTAAGCCCTTAGCTGCTGGCTTAAAGTTTGGTACTGCATGCGGCCCCAATGGCCCTATTTTCTCTTCTTTCCTAGCCCCACAGACAACCATCAACCGTTTGTTGTGTTTATAGAAGTTGCTGTCCCTGGAATGCACTTCGTATGCATAACCCAATTTCTTTGATTCGTCTCTTGGTGGAGAGAAAAGGAACGAGCACTCGTGAAGTGATCCTTTTCAAGAACATGCGTGGAAATAGCCTTATTGTGTTTGAGATTTTCCGTTTTTGCGTGGTTAATGCCCATAAATCTCATAAGAGGTACCCAAAGATTCATAGTGAACTGACAAGTCAAGGTCCCGAAAAGGATCACTAATGAAATACCACATCTAGAAGCCTACTGACAGAGCTGGGCGGGGAGGCAATACTTGTTATCAGGTCAGTAAGACACGTGCAGCTGGTTCACTCACATAAGCAAGGTCTACTATTGGTGCAGTCTCAAGCTCTGCCGATCATTTTCTTATAATGCTTGAGGAGTAGTTAATTGAATTTTTTTTTTCTGCTTCAATTCTAGGCGCTTGTCTACTTCTTTCATTGACATGAACTGCTTGTTTGTCCTTGGTTCATAATAAAACTGCACTTGTGAAACATTGATGGTCGGTCAGTTACATGTCCATATGCTTCTGAAACGTTGCTATTGGAACTATTAATTGAGAGCATAATCACTAAAAAGATTATGATAATGTGTTGAGAATAGAAATATATCCGTAAATGATAGATATTAAAAAGACGACTAATTACATATTGTCAAATCGAATCTCTCAATATATGTGAAGGGAGGTATAATATCAACATTGATCTTTTTTTTTTAATATATTAGAGAAAATAATTAAAAGAAACCACTTATAATTTAAGAATCTATGTCCGAACTCGTATAAGTGTGCTCAAAAAGCATATGTACACACTCGCACTAAATGATAGATGTCAAAATCAAATAATGGAAGGAAATTTGGTCAATTTTACCAACATATTTGACATTGGCTCTTTCCCTCTGCTCATACATCCAGCCATTACACGATCCAATTTTCCTGCCATCTATGAGGGGATCTCTATCTTGTTTCTCCCTTCTTGACTTTTGATAATCAAGGGGAGGCACCACTGTCAAAGGAAAAACGTTTATGATTTGAAGCTCATTGGATTTGAACTGTAACATTCCACTGTTTTGGTCTCCAGCAAGATGCAAAGAAAATACATAAGTGCAGAGAAAACTGAAAAATCAAGGTAGGAATAAAAGTGAAGAAAATAAATAGTTTATATTTTAGTTGTTTGGCACCTCTCGCTCGTAGTCTACTTTTTTTTTTTTTTTTGCTCTGTTGATAATATATTTCTCTAACAGGTTACTATTGTACAACCGTTTTTGAAAAAAAATTAAATGATGAAATTTCAAAAAGCACTTGACATCCTTACTCTCCTAATGAAATTTCAACCTACATTTTTTTCTTAGTACAGGTATTATATTATATTCTTGAAAAATTGACTATATAAAAACATCATATATAGAGCTCAATGTCTTTCCTTCACTATTAGAATTAGGAATAATTGCAGAGACAACAACAGCATGCCACATCGTGAGCTTCATCTGTTGCTCTACTTGATGGAAGAGGCTGCTATACACAATTTTACTTTAATTAGTTTTCGCATGTGAAGCTAAAGAAGTCCACAATAATAAAATAATACCTACAGATGAATTGAAAATGAGGAAAATTTGTACCAAGAGTTATTACAACGTTCAATAAGTTAAAAGAGGATATTATGGGGAAAAACTGTAGAGTTCATAACTCTCATTTTACTACTCAAAGAAGAAATTCACTCTACACTCAACATAACTTCTTTTATTGCTTATAAGAAAGCCTGCTTTGGATACATTACCGAGTTTACAATGAGGGATTTATATAGCAACACAAATGCTACCCACACCACACGCATTATTTTATTTAATTTAAATCAGTACGACACAAAGCTTATTATCTCATACACTAAGCAAATCTATTAATGAAAATAATTCCCCTTCGCACACTTAGCCTTCCCTAACACACCAAAGCTTACCTAACAAACATCATTATGTAATCCATGATGTCGTTAGTCATTATTAATTTGACATTGATTTTTAACACTCCCCCTCAATGTCAACTTCCATCTTTTTCATTATGCTAAGTTGTCAATGAAAGTTTTCAAACTTTCTAGCACTCAAACTTTTTGTTTCAATTTTATATTGCAAGACTTTTCCTCGATAAAATGACAACGTACCTCCACATGCTTAGTTCTTACATAAAAGACTGGATTATGAACTAAACGAATTGCTAATTGACTGTCACAATACAACAGAACAATATAGTCGATTGGTTGATATAAATTGTTCATCAGTTGTATTAACCGTGTACTTTTTTAAGCTGTCATTGCTCCTACTTGATACTCAGCTTCTGTCATTGATAAAGACATAGTCGGTTGTCTCTTACTATACCAAGAAACTATTCTAGAACCTAATTTAAATATATATCCCAAGGTTGATTGACAAGTATCATGATCTCCTATATAGTTAGCATTGCAACAACCAACTAGCTTCCAATTTTCACCTTTCTTATCATAGTCAATTGTACAGTTCATATACCTAATATTCGCCAAATTGCCTCCAAATGTGACTTCTTTGGATTTTGCATATATCGACTCATTACACCAACTATATAATGATGTGATCCAGAGTGCTCAGAGTATTAAAGATCCATTGCTTGTTCTAGAAGGGCTAATTATGAAACCACAAGCTAAGAAGATCAAGGAAGCAATGCAAGGATTTGTTCAAGCTACTTTGGATGAATTCAATTCAAATTCAATTTACAAGAGACTGATATTCAAGATGGGCTTGAAAGAGGAGGAACCGGCCTTGGTATACTTAATTCAAGCTAATTAGGTGGTGAGCATTGGAGATGATGATTATTAAAGTAAAAGAAGGGCTATAAAATCAATTCTAAAGTTTTAGTGCATTCTTCATGTCAAGAGCTTCAAAACGGCCTATTGGGGGCCCAAATCCGGCATCATATGCTCAAGTCACGGCTTGTTTAAGATCAATGGCTCTGCAGGCCAAGGCCCGTGCAACTTTGAGTTTTAATTTTAGGGGTTTTTTTTCGTGTTTTTAAGTTAAATTAGGGTTAGCCACCTTACATAGACACTCTTTTATGTTCTTTTAATGCACCTTTGGTAATCTTGAGTTTGATATCATTGGAGAAGATTTTTTTTCTCAACTTTTTCTTAAAAGAACTTTTGACTTATCAAAAGAGTTGCTAACCTTTGTGGTGTCCTATTTAGCAATATGGGTTCTTGAGACTTAACTTCTTCAGGGGTTTGGATATTTTATCTGAATTATGATTATATTGGCTTTCTTGGGTTCTTATAAATCTAGTTGTGAGTTTTTCTAGATAGATCTAGAGAGGTGTTATTGTGAATTCAAATGCTATTAGTGTTAATGTGTAAATATACATAACAAATAATATAATGATGAATATTCAAGAGTGTCTCCACATGAATTGATGTTATCAGACTTGCTACAGTAATCTTAACAGTGCAGATTTTTTCAAAGTAAAATGAGACAACTAATGAAACTAATAAAATAACTAAAATGCAATAAATGACATAAAATAAAGAAAACTTTCACAACAAACACAATGATAAAACCAATGAGAATGGGGGCAGTTGAGTGATTAAACTCTCTTAATGATTTTTACTGTTTCCTCTAATTTTAGGCTCGGTTGCTAGAGCATATGATACAACATTGGGCAGAATCCTTATGTATCCTCAGCTGTCGCTTGTTGGGTGTCTTATATCTCCATGCAACTTAACAATAACCAATTGTAAGGTCATTGTTAGTCAACATAAGATATAATATTACAAGCTCAAGTTTTATTTATCCTACAAGGTGAATCCCTATATTTTGTTTATCACTAATTTTATATTAAGCATGACCCATTTGGAATCAAGTGAAACTTAACTCTTGAAACCCAATCTAAAACCAAGTATTGCTTTGATATGTTCTGCTAAGATAGACCATTTTGTGACTTTTTCTTAGCTTATATCATTAAATAAGTGGTCAACCGAAATAATAAATAGAATAAGTTTTTACCAAAACAAAGTGTTATAGAAAACATGCAGCAACATATAAATTCAGTCAAGAAACTATTAAGATTGTCTATCACTCAACCACAATTAAATTAGTTCATGATCTGCAAAAGTAAAATAAACAAGAGAGTTTTAGCCATCAAATACAACCCTATGATTAAAGAGTAAACAAGACAACAAGAGAAGAATAAGAAGGACTGAATTATACAAATTCTCTTTTGATGCAACCTTAATTCTTACTTTTGAATTTTGTTTTGTCCTTGTTTACTTTCAGTTTTTGTTCTTGGTTGACGACCCCCTCTTTTCTTTATGTGTGTGCTTCTTTTATAACTGAAAATTAGGGTAATCTGAAGTTTAGGGCACGTATCTTTCAGATTAGGAAACTTCAGATTGCAATCTATTAAGTGTCTCGCGTGAAATCTTTTCTGTCAATGCTCCAAGATTGCTATAGCAATGGTTGCTACAACAATGGCTACAACATCTGCATTATTCTAGACTTGCTTCAATTCTTCTACAACCATGTTCTTTTGTTCTTTTTGCAAGCCCATTGTAACAACATCATTTTCTTGAAATTCAAGCTTCCAATTACCTACAATAATGCATAAGATTTAAGCACACAATTATTCGAATTCAAACAAACTTTATTAAAATTAAACTAAAATGGATGTTGATACAAACTATTATTAAAATGCAACAAACCACATCATTTACTCTCTAAGTAATCTTGATTTAAGTATAGATGTGCCATGATAACTCTCATTTCATAAATTTATCAAAAGGGTTCTCATCAGTTGGTATAAGAGCTTAGGCACCAAGGTCAGATTCATCTTGTTTTAATTGTTCTTCATGCTTGTTTGAGATTTTTCATTATTGTTCTAGTATTAAAAAAAAAAAAGTGAACAGTGCCACATGAATAGTGCTGTGTGAACAATGCTGCGTGAATACTATTTTTAGGATTTCTTTTTATCAATTTTACATCCTCGTGGTTTATTCTCCTCAAATCCACAAATTTTATCTATTCTTTTTTCTAAATTCATTTAATTTTCAATTATTTAATGTTTAAAAAAATTGGGCGGTAGTAATAATATTAATAGGAATAATAACGATGATGATGATGATCATCATATTTAGTGATCTCCTTTATTTCTTTGTTTTGTTAATCTTGTTTCCTATTTTCTTGTTCCTTTATTTCTTTTTTTTTTTCATTGTTGTTAAAAGTGGTAAAAGGCAAGAGTGTGAGAGTACAACTTCGTGTAAAAGCCTATTTGAGTGTAAACATGAGTGGAGTGATATCTCGAGTGTAAACACATGAGGCTTGTGAGGTTTATTAACTTTTTTTTTTTTTGCTAACATCTCTTTGTATCTTACTTCAAATAACTAGTATGAATGATTAAAGTGAGGTGCCATTTTTCACGATTGACCTTATTTTAACTCTGAAGGAAACACCAAGCATTTGAGATGATGAATATAAGGTTTGAAGAGATAAGAGGCCACTTGAGGCAACATGGGGCTGCAATTGAGAGTATTTAAAGGGAGCAAACTAATAGAGATTGTAATGGGCTAGAATGATGAAAAAAGATATAATAGGGGAAATAATAGGCGTAGATATGAGCCTATGGATGAGTATGAGGCAAATAATGAATTTTGGGAAGATGATAGTGATGATCGAGCATTCGAAGTAGATAGGGATAAAATGAGATGTAGAAGAGGTAGGCAAGAGAGGGGATATAAGAAAGATGATGAGGATAGAGATCTGGGTAAAATCAAAGTGACCATTCCTTTATTTCACGGAAACAGTGACCCCAAGGCTTACTTGGAGTAGGAAAAGAAAGTTGAGTTGATCTTTAATTGTCACAATTATTCAGAGGAGAAAAAGGTGAAGTTAGCAATTATTGAATTCACTAACTATGCTATTATTTGGTGGGATCGGTTGGTGAATAATAGGAGGAGGAATCGTGAAAGGCCTATAGCTAC
>NW_006262022.1:16735418-16794052 GCF_000493195.1 Citrus x clementina
GTTAGCCTTGCCTTTGCTAATACACCTAAGGCCTTATAAATTGCAGTGGTTAAATTATTGTGGAGAGGTCAAGGTTAACAAGCAAGTATTGGTAACATTTATTATTGGGAAGTATAGTGATGAGGTGCTTTGTGACGTAGTTCTTATGCATACTGGGCATTTATTATTGAGGAGACCATGGCAGTATGATAAAAATGTGACACATATGGGTTTAGGAATAAATATAGCTTTGTCAAGGATGAGAGAACTACGACGCTTGTTCTTTTAACACTAAAAGAGGTCTACGAGGACCAAATAAAGAGGAGAGAAATTGAAGGACAACATAAAAATAGTGAGGCCGATAGTCTTGAGAAGGAAAAGAAAGAAAGTGAGACCAAAAGTGAGAAAAAAAGAGTCAAAAAGAGGGAAGAGTAAAAAAGAACTTTCTTTGCAGGAGTCGGTGAGATTAGGAAAGCATATAAAGCAAGCTATTTCATGGTTTAGCTCGTGTTTAAAGAATCATATCTAATAGTTGATGACACTAATAGACCTACTTATAGAACTAATCCCGATGAGACCAAAGGCCTTTAAAGGCAAGTTATGGAGCTGATGAGGAAGGGATACGTGAGAGAGAATAAGCCCATGTGCAGTACCAATGTTATTAGTACCAAAAAAGGATGGAAATTGGAGAATGTGTGTTGATTGCCAAGCCATCAATAATATTATGGTAAAGTATCGCCATCCCATTTCTAGGTTAGATGATATGTTGGATGAATTGCATAAATCTTGTTTATTTTTTAAAATTGATTTAAAAAGTGGCCATCACTACATTCGCATGAAAAAAATGTGATGAATGGAAAACTGCCTTTAATACTAAGTATGGATTATATGAATGGTTTGTTATACCTTTTGGTCTTACTAATGCACCTACTACTTTTACAAGATTAATGAATCATGTGCTGCGTGTTGAGTGTTAGAAAATGTATATTTATGAAGGAGAAAATCGTCATTTTACATTTCAAGTCTTACTAACCCTTACTTTTATGTATTTAAGTTTTTTGTGATTTAATTACGTGTGTTTTATTTTAATTAAGTATTTTATATATTTTAAGGGCATTATGGTCATTTAACAATAAACGAGAGTTCAGACGGTAAAACAGACATCACTTTTGAACTCAAGACGTTCGAAAACCTTAAGAGGAGCATAAAAGGAAAAATGTCACTGTTTACATGTATGGTACTATTCACATGTACGGTATTGTCTACGTTACTATTCACGACACTGTTCCCATAGACGGAACGATGACGTGGCATTGACCGATGATGTGACATTGATTGATGAGGTGCCACAATCCTGTTGGACTAAAATTCTTATATACTGTTGATTGATGACGTGGCAGTATATCAGTGGACCAAAAATCTCGCGTACGGTACATGCATTATATAGGATTATTTTCAACCAAACCGCGTGGTCAAACCGTGCCACTTTTCAAACCGCATACTAGTGACGCGTACTGTTGACTGATGACGTGGCACAATCCTGAGCGTCCAAACTGTTTTTAATCCGATGGCCATGATTTACTCAATGTATCTATAAAAAAAAGGGATCTCTCCCCCCTAATTTGGCATCTCTAAATCCATTTTTGGACTCCATTTTCCATAATTCCTTCTCCATTTTGTATTTTCTATGTATTTTAATAATTTTTCATTTTGCCCCTAGTTCAATTATGAGTAGCTAATTTTCTTTCAAGCTTGGGTTGAAGGTGAAGTCTCAACATGTGTCATGGGCTTTATTTGGTAAATTTATTTCTTTTCCCCTCTAATTTTTGTGGATGATTTGACTTTTCGTCGACAAATAATAATAATCTTATCTAGATACCGCCCTGGTTTCACCGGCTTCCTAGTATAAGGTTATTATTATTTGGCACGGTAAGTCCTTAGCATCATATTGATTAGAGTGTGGTTCATGAGGTGTGGATTCCCCCCTCATGATTTAATTGGCTCTAATAAGGAATATTTAGCCCATGGTGCATGTTGATACAGATTTAGATACTCAAGTACGTTATTTCAATAGATTTCTCTTCAATTTATTCTCGCCATTTCAATTCCAATTTTAGGATAATTTAAATCACTTCCACCACAAATCCAACCACCCTCATATAAAATTAATTCTACATATAATTAAAATCCACCTACTCGTGGGATCGACACTCGTTACCATTGATCTATTCTATAATAAATTCGTGCACTTGCGAGTTCAATAAAATTTGCACAACAAGGTTTTGGCGCCGTTGCCGGGGAGATAAGTTATTTTAATTCGTAGCATTAATTTTTGTGAATAATTTATTTTATTTATTTTCTTGTATTTTTTTTATGAAAAAAAGAAAAAAAGTGAATCTGCATTTAGAGGTAAATAATTTTTTTTCTCTTCTTTAAAGTTTTGTAATTTAATTTTCAAGTTATTTTTCTTTGTAATTTTTGTTTATCTAATTAATTTATTTTTAGTTAATTTATTTCACGTATTTTTTTAAGTGTTTTCTTTTATAGAAATGTTATAACAGCGTAATAAGGCTAGTACCGTAATTTCTCCTTCTTGTTTATTTTTTATTTTTGTTCTCATTTTTTTGTATTCATTGCATGCATGGTCGAAGGTAATTATTACCTAATCTTGAGCCTATAGACCTTGAACTTGAGAAAATACTTCGCACACACAAACACGTTAAAAATAAAATAGATTTGCAACAACAACAACCACCACATGAGAGACCATTTAAGGACTACTTTAGTCCCTTAGCTAATTTGAGCACATCATGCATAAGATACCCAAATGTAGCTGCTAGGAGTTTTGAACTAAAACCTAGTGTGCTAAATTGTCTCTCAACATTCTATGGCCTAGAAAATGAGGACCCATATAATCATTTGAATAATTTTCATGCTATTTGTCAAACATTTAAATATGAGAATTTTTCAGATGATAATGTAAAACTTAGATTATTCCAATTTTCTTTAAAAGATAGAGCTTGTTCATGGTTAAATACTTTGCTTGCTAATAGCATTACATCATGGGAACAAATGGTAACTAAATTTTTAAATAAATATTTCCCAGTGCATAAAACCAATGCTATTCGCTGGGAAATCTCGGAGTTTACTCAGAGAGAAGACGAGCAGTTTTTCGAAATATGGGAGCGATTCAATGGGCTACTCTTGAAGTGTCCACATCATGGGTACAAGAAATGACACCAATGCCAATACTTTTTGGAGGGATTATTGCCGAATATGCAAGGATGGCTAATGGCAACAAGTGAAGGAGAGCTAATGTCAAAAAGTGCATAAGAGATTTGGGAGTTTTTCCAGCGACAAGCGGATAATTCCCAACAACGAAGTCGATCACTCAGAAATACTAAAAGAATTAAAGGAGTGAATGAGGTTCACATTGACGAGTCAACTTCGGGAATCAAAGAAGTCAAGGAAATGGTTGAAGGTCTCTCTCGACAAATAGCATCGTTATCGACTGCTACATCAACAGAACCACATGACCATGACTCATACTCAGATCAAGCCAATGCCATAGGTGTAATGAGAAAACCATCAAATTACAACTCGTACTCCAACACATATAACCCTGGATGGAGAGACCACCATAATTTTTCATGGTCTTAAGGATTCCAACAGAATGGACCAGTAGCTCCAGCTCCAGTAATGCAACAAATTCCTCAAGCCTCTCAGCCACCATTTAGACCTTACAATCAGAACCAGAACTACTCTCAACTCAGACCATGGGAGGATGCATTCCAGAATTTCAAGAATGTTACTCACTTTACGATTGAGCAACAGAATCGCACCATTGATGGACTACGAAATGAGTTGAGAGCAGCCTTCAACTCACAAGCACAATCAATTTCAAGTCTCGAGAAGATGGTGGGACAACTTGCTTATTCAGTTTAGACCTTGGCAATGATTGTTGAGAAAAGCAAGTTTCCAAGTCAACCAGTGCCTAATCCTAAAGGAGTGCATGAAGCAAGTACCAGTTCACCACAGCAGCATGGAGAGGTCAAAGCAGTTATGACCTTGCGAAAAGGAAAAGAAGTCGATAACAGAGTGGAGATGCCGGTGACAAAAGAAAATCAAATTGTACCTGTGAATATTGATGACTCATCACCGGAGAAGAAAGAAGAAACCAACCCACGAGAATACGTTCCCAAAGCTCCATTTCCTCAGAGGTTAGTTAAAGGAAAGAAAGGAAAATCCACAGGTGAGATTCTTGAAATCTTCAAATAGGTAAGTGTTAACATCCCTTTATTTAATGCTATAAAGAAAATTCTATCTTATACCAAGTTTCTTAAAGACCTTTGTACTAAAAAGAGAAACATTCATGTTCAAAAGAAGACATTTTTAATAGAAAACGTTAGTTCTATTCTTCAACACAAAATTCCTCTAGATTGCAAAGACCCAGGCTCCCTTACTATCTCATGTAGCATAGAGAACCACACAATTGAGAATGCTTTGTTGGATTTAGGAACTAGTATAAATTTGTTGCCTTACTCTGTATTCGTGAAACTTGGACTAGGAGAATTACACCCAACTCCAGTGGTGTTACAACTTGCAGATCGGTCAACGAAAATATCTCGTGGTATTGCGGAGGGCGTGCTTATCCAGGTAGACAAGTTTTATTTTCCTGTTGATTTCATTGTAATTGACAATCAACCAATACCGGATTTAAGGAAGCACATCCCTATTATTCTAGGCCGACCTTTCTTGGCAACTGTGGATGCTCACATTCAATGCAGAACTGAAAATATACAGTTGTCCTTCGGCTACATGACTATGGAGCTAAACATCTTCAACATTGCCAAATAACCTTACAATGCAGATAATGGAATTGTTGATGTGGATTTAATTGAAACATTAGTTGATGACACTTTTTTTTCGAACCTTAGTGATTACCCTTTACAAACATGTTTAACTCACTTTGGCTTGGATTTTGATATTGACAGATCGGTCGATGAGGTCAACGCCCTGCTTGACCCATCACTATCCATGGACACTAATAAATGGAAGTCAAGAGTTGAACCACTAGCACCATCAGAGAAGAAACTCATTTCATCATCAGAATCACCACCGAAACTCAAGCTCAAATCATTACCCAACACTTTG
Source organism: Citrus x clementina (assembly GCF_000493195.1). Lineage (NCBI taxonomy): Eukaryota > Viridiplantae > Streptophyta > Magnoliopsida > Sapindales > Rutaceae > Citrus > Citrus x clementina. The sequence continues at coordinate 16,740,552 of NW_006262022.1, forward strand.
GAATATGTGTTTTTGGAAGAAGAAAGTACTCTGCCGGTAATCATCTCATCATCCCTAAATGACGAACAAAAAGGTAAGTTGTTAGATGTTTTAAAAGAGCACAAATGAGTATTAGGATGGACCATAGCAGACATAAAATGTATAAACCCAGCAGACTGCATGCATTACATTCACATTGATGAAAATGCTAAATCTACTAGGGAAATGCAACGTCGGTTAAATCCTAACATGAAAGAAGTTGTTAGAACTGAAGTCCTTAAGCTATTAGATGCAGGTATCATTTACTCTATTTTTGATAGTTCATGGATTAGTCCTGTACCAGTTGTCTTCAAGAAGTCAGGAGTCACAGTAGTTACCAATGCTGATAATGAATTGATAGATTAGCAGGCCATGACTTTTATTACTTTCTAGATGGTTACTCAAGATATAATCAGATTCCCATAGCACCAAAAGATCAAGAGAAAACTACTTTCACCTGCCCTTTTGGCACTTTTGCATATAGGAGAATGCCATTTGGATTATGTAATTCACCTGCTACATTTCAAACGATGCATGTTGAGCATTTTTTCTGATATGGTTGAACGATTTCTTGAAGTCTTTATGGATGACTTCTTGAAGTCTTTGGTGACTCGTTTGATCAATGTTTACATCATCTAACACTAGTTCTGCAGAGATGTATCGAGAAGAACTTAGTCTTAAATTGGGAGAAGTGCCATTTTATGGTAAAACAAGGTATTGTTCTCGGTCACATCATTTCGAGTAAAGGTATTGAGGTTGACAAAACCACGGTGGATCTCATTTCTAATATTCTTCCACCCAAAATAGTAAGAGAAGTAAGATCTTTCCTTGGGTATGCTGGTTTCTATAGACATGTCATTAAAGATTTTAGCAAAGTTTATAGACCCTTATGCAATCTACTTGCTAAGGATGTACCTTTTATCTTTGATGATTCATGTCTTGTGGCATTTGAAAAATTAAAGCGGTTGTTGACATCATCACCCATCATTCAGCCCCCAAACTGGAGCTTACCATTTGAGCTTATGTGTGATGTATCTGATTATGCAGTAGGAGCGGTATTAGGACAAAGAGTTAATCGAATTTCCCATGTTATTTACTATGCTAGTATGACATTAAATAATGCACAGTTGAACTATTAACCACTGAAAAAGAAATGCTAGTAGTAGTGTTTGCATTAGAGAAATTTCGATTTTATTTCATTGGTTGTAAAATAATTGTATTCACAGATCATGCTGCTCTTTAATATCTTCTTACAAAGAAAGATGCAAAAACTAGACTAATTCATTGGGTGTTACTTTTGCAGGAATTCGACTTGGAATTTAAAGATAAGAAAGACACAGAGAATGTTGTGGTTGACCATCTCTCTCGTCTTCATTTTGACACAATTACAGAGCCGTTAACATTGAATGAGTCATTTCCAAATGAACAATTAATGAGTGTAGAAGTATTACCTTGGTATGCTGATATAGTTAATTATCTTGTTACAAGTCAACTTCCAGAGCATTGGACCTAGCAAGACAAAGCCAAATTTTTTACGGAAATAAAGAATTTCTTTTGGGATGACCCTTATTTGTTCAAGTATTGTGCAGATCAAATTGTTAGACGATGTGTCCCAGAAAATAAAATTTAGAATATTCTTTCATTCCGCCATGAACAAGCTTGTGGAGGCCATTTCAGTGCTAAGAAAATAGCAACTAAAGTTTTACAATGCGGTTTCTATTGAACAACTATATTTGAAGACGCTTACACTTTCTATTCTTCATGTGATAGGTGTCAACGAATGGGGAGTATTACACGAAGGAACATGATGTCACTAAATCCAATTTTAGTGGTTGAGATTTTTTACGTATGGGGTATCGACTTCATGGGACCCTTTCCCCTTTCTTTTGGCCATCAATACATATTAGTTGTTGTTGACTACGTATTGAAATGGGTAGAAGCAATTCCATGTAGAACTAATGATCACAAGGTCATATGAGTTTTGAAAAGCAATATTGTTTCATGCTTTGGATTCCCTCAAGCGATAATCAGTGATGGTAATGCCCACTTTTGTAACAAAGCATTTAAAACTCTTTTGACAAAGTATTCAATCACTCACAAAGTGGCGACCCCATATCATTCGCAAACCGATGGCCAAGTTAAGATCTCCAATCGAGAAATAAAGCACATATTAGAAAAGACGGTGAGGCCAGACATAAAAGATTGGTCATTAAGACTTGATGATGCATTATGGACATATAGAACGACTTTTAAGATCCCGATTGGGATGTTACCCTACACGCTAGTGTATGGAAAAGCTTGCCACCTACTTGTGGAACTCGAGCATCGTGCATATTGGGCTATCAAGAAATTCAACTTTGACATGGGGCAAGCTAGCTCAGAAAGAAGATTACAGCTGGCAGAACTTGAAGAAATTTGCAATGATGCATACGAAAATGCCAAGATTTACAAGCAACGAATGAAGGTTTTCCATAACAACCAAATTATGAGAAAATCTTTCACTTCAGGTCAGAAAGTGCTTTTATTCAATTCTCGCTTGCACCTATTCCCATGTAAGTTACGCTCTCGATTGTCTGGTTCATTTATTGTTCATACTGTTTTTCCACATGGGGTAATTAAAATTAAGGACCCAAAGAACGGTGTCACGTTTAAAGTTAATGGTTAAAGATTAAAGCCATATCTAGAGTACCAACCACATGGAGAGGACACCGAAATAAATTTAAGTGACCCACCAGATTTGAATTGAGTTTTTTTTTCTTTTTTTTCAGTGATTTGAATTTTTTTCTTCTTTCTTTCTTTTTATTATTCTTTTGCTAATTGTTTTTGCATAAGTGTGTTTGTTTAACCATTAAGTTTTCTTTTATCATTGTTAATCATGAGTGTCATAGCTAAACAGTTCCTCCTGAACATTCTTAAACCACTTTAACGTGTAAAATCCCATCTCAAGTCGGTTACTTCAGTTTTCCATAATAACTGATATTCTGAGGCGAATGTATGGACAGAAATGAGATTCTAGCAAAGCTTCACAATTGATTCCCTTCACTTCCTCAGAATGCCCTTCTTACAATCTATAAAGCTCGATCCGAACGCATGCGATTGCTTATGAGGAATAACATACCTGCTGAAATCCATTGGTTAATCAAGGCGAAAGTACGATTGGCAGGTGAGTTACCTCCAAAATTTATTGCATACATGCCTGGTTGTGGTAAAGGAAATTATGCAAGAAAACGAAGAGTTCGAAGAATTTCTGTTGCTTGTCATACGTGTGCCAGAATGAGTTGTGATAAAAAACCATGTTCTTTAGGAATGGTGTCTGATAACAGGGAATATAAGACTCAATTCATTAGGGATGACTTGAATAAAGAGTCATTGGATGATATCCTTTTGTCTCTTGAAACTCATCCTAGTGGATATGTGTAAGGAGCAATTCCCTAGTTATGGCCATTATTCCAGAAAGAGCATGCACGATATAGTCTCAGGAATCTGACTATAAATGACCATGTTTGCTAGTTTATAAGAAAACTGGATGGGAAGCCTATCCTCGACCCATAGAGGGCGTTCAAACTGTTTCTGGACGTAAAACTAGAGGAAGATGTGAGCCACAGTCGCAACTATCTGTAAATATCCTTTTACTTCACTGTTATTTTATTTCACTGTTGTTTTCTCATTTGCATTATTGTCTTGAATAATTTTATTTTATCATTGTTTCTTTTTCTTTTTACTCTTTCCTTTTTGACTCACAAGCCATGTGCTTTACGCGTTATTTGACACTGACATGTTGTAACGACCCGCCCCGACCTCCATAGGGCGAATCTTACTGATAGATGCTTAAAAATAAAATAATAATAAATAATAAATAATCCTTTTACAATCCATAAAAATTATATCCTTAAAAATAAAAATGTAAAACGTAAACTGCAGCGGAAGAATTTAAAATTCATGCCAAACCATCTAATTCCTCCATTCAAGTCCTTCTCGACGCTCATCACGAATCAATCTTGATTTACGGAAACTGAATCACAATAAACTATAATGAGTACGAAACTCAGTAAGTAAACCAGTTTTGCATATACCAAAATACATACATACATATACAGTGCAAATGAATGACGTGCCATAGTATTCGAAAACATCGTAAAACAAATCACTGAAATCTCATTCTGTCTTTCTCAAACTTTCACATTCTTTTTCAAACCACTTACTTGAGCTACCTTCATTCGATTACCGCTTAGTATGACACTCTCTTAACTTTCATAACTTTCATACTCTTTGGGCTTCTCGCCAATGCGTCCTTCGCCCACTAATCTCATAACTATATAAACATCTAGAGTATCCTCCACTAAGCCAGTAACGAATTCAAGCATCCAAGCTAAAACTGTAAAACAATCTTTCTTTTCTACAAAGTCCATTTGGCTAAATTCAACTTTCTCATTTTACAAAAAACATAATGCATTTTCGTGCTCATGCTAATGCAATATTCACACATACGTATGCCCATGTCCATAAACACATATAACACATAACAACACATCATATCAACACATCGTATAAACATATGGGCAGAGCATATAAATCAATATCCGTACATATATAAAAATAGGCTTTTCAAACATGTCAAACATATATATTGTTTATTGTGATTCATTTGGAAATCTAGTTTACTTACCTCCTGGTATCCTTGAGTAACAAATGCACATCGATATCATCGGCCTAAAAATAAATAAAAATACTCTCGTAAGAATAAAATTAAACCATAATCATAAACTCCAATATTCTCAAATTCCTCAATATAATCACATTCCATACTTAACCTCAAATAATTTTAATTTAAATCATAAATCATCAAAATACTCATAATTCTTGAAATTACGAAATTACCCTCAAATATCAAAATTACCAAAATGCCCTTGAATTCAATATTACCAAAATACCCTCATATCAAAATTACCAAATTAACCTCAAAATCATAAATTACCAACTTTATCCTTAATTTCAGCAATTACTAAAATACCCACAAAATCTGAAATTACAAAATTACCCTTAGGCTGTGAAATTACTGAAATACCCTTGCCGGTCAACGGTCACCTGAATTCAACCGACGGCGACGGGAAGCTCATAACTGAAAGTTCAAGCCACGCTGAGTCCAATGGTGGCAGTGGTGACCTCCCACGCGCGGTGATGGCTCCGGATCGAGCTCCCAAAGTCGTGAATCCTCCAAGGGCCGATCAATGTCAAAACGACGTCCTCAGCATCAGTGGTTAGTCGAAAATGGCAGAGGGAAAGGTAAAGAACAAAACCCAAGTGATGGCTTCACCGCAAACCGGCGAAATCACGGCGAATTGAGGTGGCGATTCCGCGGAACTTCAAAGCTTCGATCGGCGGCTTTCCGTTCGATTTCCGACGACAAGGACGGCATGGATACGTTGCTCGTCTCTCAAGCTTCAAATCCGTACCAACCTTGACCGAAACGGTGGCCGGAAATGGGAGAACCAGCCGGGTCGCGCTCGCGGGTTGGGTTGGATCCGGTTCGGTTTCTCCACTCTCTCTCTTCTTTTCTCTCTTTCCTTTCTCTCTCTCTCTTTCTCAATTTATATGGGTGGTCAACATGGTCAAAATCGGATGTGGGGTGTTACACATGTTACCTCATACACAGCTGTAACCCACTATCACCAAGATTCTTAAATATGATTTTTTGTCAAGCACTCACAAATTATTTTTGAGAAGTATCCCAATGGCAGCTACTCCTAATAGACAATTCAAGAATATTTGTGTGTTTTCTGGATTTAACTATGGCAAACATAAAGAGTTCGTTGAGGCAGCCATGGATCTTGGTCGAAATATAGCAGAGAGAAAATTACACTTGGTGTATGGAGGAGGTAACTGAGGGTTATCAAAATTGGTCTCAGAAACTGCTTTTGTAAGAGGAAGCCAAGTGTTATGCATCATTCTAAGAGCCCTAAAACCTTTGTGTAGTTTGTCTGACTCACCGACTGGAGAAGAGTTAGTCGTCTCAGGTATGCAAGAAAGAATAACTGAAATGCTTAATTATGCTGATGCTTTTATTTTCCTTCCAGGAGATCTTGCAACTCTAGAGGCACTTATCACGCTAGCATCTTGAGCCCATTTGCACATTCACAAGAAACTCATCGGTTTATTAAATGTCAATAACTTTTATGATGGCTTCATCGCATTTCTTAATCATGCAATAAAAAATGATTTCATTCCTTCCAGAGTGAAAAAACTTTTTATTTGTGCTCATACTGCTAATGAGATACTTGATCTGTTACAAGCTTATAGATCGGAGCCAGACCCCTGGCCTTTTGTGTTGGAGCGTCCAAATAATGATTGTAACAGTAGCTGTAGTAAGAAGTACAAATTAGATTTAACTCTTCGCTTGTAAATATTTTCTTCTGTGTTGCACCACCTAGGTGATAACTTCTAAACTCTACTTCTTTCCTTTAAAACATTGAGGATAATGTTTCGTTCTAGTTGGGGGGAGGGAATAGTCGATAATTGTGGAATCTTGGTTAAGTTTTTACTAATTTTTTGTTGTAGAAACTAACTGTTGCTAACTCTTTGTGTTGAAGATGGCCGAATATGGAGTGTAGTGACTCTAGAAACGTATATTCATCATTTGAAAAAAAAAACAAAACAAAAAAATTTTAAAAAAATTCAAACATTTTCTTTTTCTTTATTAAGTTTGATATTCATTTTTTCTTTTTAATTTCTCCTTTATAAATATACATTTTCAAATTTGTGAGTCGAAGATGGCTGAATATAGAGTGTAGTGCCTCTAGAAACGCATCTTCTTAGTGTAAAAAAAAATATTTTCTTTTTCTATCATTTTAATTGTAACTTTTCTAATTAATTTTTCTGCATCATTTTCACATTTCTACATGCATATTTTCCGTTCATGTTAGAATAGGCTGGGGGGTAGAATGTTGTTTAAAAAAATTGTGTGATATGCTTTAACATTGGATGACATGATGAATTTTAAAATTTAGTATTTGTATTATCTTTAGTCTTAAATGATGTTACACTATGTTTGCTACTCTACATGTTGATGTCAGAGACAAATATGAGTTGCTTGAAGGAATGAATATGTCATAATAAGTATCAAGTGAGTTTTTGAGCCTATCATTTTTCTTGGAGAGTAACCCTTTTGCCCATTCTTCATACAACTTAGCAGTTTATTATTTTATACACGATCTCTAGATTTCTTTTGAGTTAACCCTAAAAAAAAAGTTGTTGTAAAATTAAAAAAAAAGAGAAAAAAAGAAAAAAAATGTGTGTTGCTACATCTGGAGGCCCATCTAACTAGTAGATATGGAAGATTATTTAGAGCCCTAAAAAATGATGGAAAGGCCATTTTTGATTCGTTTGAGCCTTTCTAGCCATCCCTTTTGTGAAATATCCATAGTTAACCCTTTTGAGCTTTTACAAAAAAAATACTTTTTCTTTGTCAACTTATCATCTTGACCCACTCCGATTTGGAGTATTACCCGATATCTTATAAATTCCATCACCTATTTATGTTTGAGAAAAATGTAAATAATTATTTTGTTCAGTGACGTTGTGCCAAACAAAAGCAAAAAAAAAAAAACAAAAAAAAATTGTTGTTTTAAAAATAACAATAATAGGTAAAATCCACCTTGCAACTTCCAAAAAAAAAAAAATCTCTGCATTTTTCTCAAACATACACTTTGTTTTCTTTATTTCCCTTCTTTGTTAGCCATGTCCTTAGCCTACGTTACGTCCTAATAAAAGTCCTTCTTGATTTTAGGGAACTATAGTGTGAAGTAGAAGCTAGTTATATGAGCTAAAAAGATGTAGTGGTGCATAATAAAAAATAAAAAAGATAAATAAATTGGGTTGACTAGCATTTTTGTTTGACTTGAGATCGTATTATTTCTAGGCTGAGTGCATACTTCTTTCATCTTGGTGAGAGTATGTGTTATCCCTTCTTTATTATTTTCTCTCTCAATTACCATTCATTGAAGTGACTATTTTTATTGGTTTAATTTCTTTGTAAGAGTGTCACTATTTCCAGTGAGATTTTAGGGTTTAACATGTCATTCTTGAAAGTAGCTGTGACAAAGTCTACTGGGCTGATTCATGTGGATGGTTGATGTGGGTGTGATGTTTCTTTAGACTGGAGATAATGCTTATAATTTTATTTAATTACTATCATTTGTGTGATTGAATAAACATGATTGTTTAAAAAAAAAATCATTTTGGATTTGAATTTTGTTTTTCGCTTTATTTACTAGGAACTAGCAATAAGCTGGTTGGGGGGTGTGTTGAGTGTTAGAAAATGTATATTTATAAAGGAAAAAATTGTTCATATCCATCATCCAATCTTTATTGGTTGCAAGCGCAAGTAAAGTTCACAATTGTGAATTTTGCCGCTAGACTAAATGTTTCATCATAGTTTTGTTTGTACTGCTGAGAGAAACCATGAGCTACCAAGAAAGCTTTGTGCCTCTCAATTAACCCGTTTAGATGACGCTTTATCTTATAAACCCACTTACAAAATATGGATTTCACATCTCGAGACTTTGTTGCAAGTTCTTACGTCTGATTTTGCTTAATTGCTATGTTCTCTTCCTTACAACTTTAATCCACTTAGAATTCTTTGATGCTTCTTCAAATGTATCAGGTTCTGTTGTAATTGCTTCTTATGCTATGGTTGCACTAGCATACTTAAAGTTTTGCTTACGTATTGTTGTTGACCTTCTAAGCTGTGATTGTGGAGTTGAAGTTTCTGCATCTAGTTGTTGATGCACACCGATTCTCTAAGGATTCTGGACTGAACGTTGATCATTACTATCATCATCATCATCACTAACTTCATTAGGACTTGATTGAATTTGGATAGTATGTTCCCCCTTCTTTTGTTGTAGCTTGGCTTTAAATTCTTTCAAGTTTGGCAATTCTTGTTTTTTTTAGGACCACTAAGAAGATGTTTTATTGAACACCACATTTTGTACAATGTAATATCCTTCATTTGTAAGATCACAATATTTCTACCATTTTCTCTTGCTGTCATATCTTATAAAAACACATTTAACTACTTTCTTATCAAACTTGCTACGTAAATTATCAGGAACAAATGCATAACAAACACAACCTAATACTAAAAAATAACTAACTATAGGTTTCATGTCCCATAGTTTCTTAAAGTATGAAACAAACTCCAACCTTGGTTGGAGAAGCTCATTAATCACTGATAACTCTATAAAATGAGAGTTATCATGGTACTTTTAAACTCAAATCAATATTACTTAGAGAGTAAATGTGTGTTTTTATTGCATTTTTAGTTATATCTTGCATGAGCATCTATTTAAACTTATTTTTAATAAATTGATTTTGTTTTAGATCATTTTGTACTCAAATTATTTGCATGTTTGTGGGTGACTAAAAAGCTTAAGTTTTATGGATGGAATGCTGTTGCAGTAGACTTGCAGAGATGACAAAAGAACTTGGTTATAGAGGAATTAAAGCAATTCTAGAATAATGAAGATGTTGTAGCCATTGTTGTAGTAATCCTGTTGCAATGATAGACTGGATTTCGCGCTCAATAATTAAAAGATTGCTTTCCAAAGTTACCAAAAATGGAAGATACGTGACCACATGCTTTTGGTCACCCTAATTTCAAGATATAAAAAGAGCACACATAAAAAGAAAAGAGAGAGCCGTCACTTAAAGAAAAGCAACAGAGAAAAAAAAAGAAAATAGAAAATAAGAGAGATTTGAGGGTTGCAACAGAGGATTCACGGAGACAAAAAAGGAGAGATCGCAAGATCAAGAGAAATTCAGTTCTTTGTCTTATGGACAAAAAATCTCTTGACAAATTAGAAAAAGATCATTTCGTCACTGTGTGCTTATTTGAGCAATATTTCCTACCCACCTTTTTTGACATAATGGTCCATTTGATAGTACATCTTGTTGACCAAGTCCGATTATGTGGACCGGTTCACTTTTGTTGGATGTATCCATTTGAGAGAAACATGAAAACATTAAAGGGTTATGTTCATAACCACTATCGTCCCGAGGGTTGCATTGCGGAATGCTATGTTGCAAAGGAAGCACTTGAATTTTGTACTGAATATCTCTCAAACCATGATTTCATTGGACTGCCACCTAATTGTATAGTTGATTATACAATTGAAAAGCCTTTAGGAGGTGGAGATGTTAAGATTGTTGACGGTGCACTACTAGAGCAAACACATCTATGCATTTTGGAAAACACCTTGGAGTTGCAATCTTATATACTGTAAGTCATAAATTTTCATTAGCATTTACACAAAATTTTCAAAACCTTATCTAACAACAATTGACTTTTTCAGTATTGAAATGGTAGGGAACATAAGATATTCTTGCCATCAAAATTTCCAAAGCAATCAAAACGGGTTCATTGGTTAGAAACTGAGCATTCTCGTACCTTTTCTGATTGGTTACAAATGAAGGTTAAGATTTGACAATTTTATCTTTGATAATAGTGTTAAGTTTTTCATTAGTAACTCGTAATTTGTTCTCGAACTGTAGGTAACAAACATGACAACAAATGGTTTAAATGTTGATGAAACTGTTAGGATGTTGGCAAACAAACCCAGTTGCACTGTGATTGCATATTTAGGGTACCTTATAAATGGTTTTAATTTTGCAAAGAGGGATCGAGATAACAATCGTGTTACGCAAAACAGTGGGGTTAATGTCTCAGCAACAACCTTACAAGTCTCAAGCTCAAAGGACAAAAATCCTTTCACTGGTATAATGGAGTATTATGGGGTCCTTGTTGAAATTTGGGAGCTGCAATATCTCATGCTTAAGAAAGTTGTATTTAAGTGTGATTGGGTTGATAATAGATGGGTTAAGGTTGATGATTTAGGTTTCACCATTGTTGATCTTAATCAAGTTGGTCATAAGTCCAGTTGCTTTATTCTAGCTTCGCATGCAAAACAAGTGTTTTATGTCCAAGACCAAGTAGATCCAACAAAATCAATTGTTTGTTTAGTGGGTCAAAGAGTCAATAAATCAATAATTGTTAATGGGAGTATTGAGATGGTGATACATGAACCTTTATGTAAAGAATATCCATCCCCAAATATATATATGGATAAAGATGATGTTGGCATCTATGAAAGACCAGAGTGTGATGATGTTCCAATTGATGATGACTTAGTAGAGGAATGACAACTATAGTAAGTTATTCGATTTCAGTGTCTTCATTCTTTTGTAAATGAACTGAATGCAAGTTATTTGAATGTGTCATATGCTTGTTTTTCCATATAATGAATTCGGTGTCTGTATTTGTTTTGATATGACAAGGTAAATGTAATATCTCATGCTGTTGCATGTCTTTTTTCTCTTGTATTGATTTCAGTCTTTTTATATTTTGTATATGAATTAGATGCAAGTGATGTGAAGCTATCATGTGTTTTTTAAAAATATTTTCCTTTGTTTATAGATTTGTTTAAATGTAAGTTATAAAGATATGTTTCAATTATTAATTTGTCTATTATCTGTCATAATTTTATAGATATGGCTGACATTGAAGAACAAAATAAGACAAAATTTTCTGACTTGGATGGGAGACCAAAGAGGAGAAAGCAAACAAAAAAGAAAAATTTGCTAAAAAGATCAGCTGACGATAAGGTTATAGTGCAGTATAACCAATATGGAGTTCCTATTGGAGACGGAGCGAATGATCTTAGAAGTTACATCGATGTTCTTGTCCGAGATAGTATTTCAATCTTGTATGATGATTGGTGACGTGCTCCCCTAGAGATTAAGGACAAACTTTGGGACCACTTACAGGTAATCTGTCATTTCTTATTCACTTTTGTGGTTTAATTCTTTTTTATCTCTTTACTAATATTTATATTGTTTCTGCATATATGCTAGGACAAACAAAATTTGAACTTGATATAAGGAGAAAAAACATAAGGTTCAATCAATAGGAATTGCTTTAAGGAACTTCAGATGTACTTTAAACACAGAGTTTATTCAACCTAACAAAGATAACCGTAGTCACTTAAAGCTGCCTCCTTGGGAGTATCTCAGAATTTGAAAATTGGAGTGGAAACAGTTTGTTTACAAGGTTCTTGGTCCTGAATTTGAGGTAAAATATTTTACAACAATGTTCATTCATTGTTACTTAGAAAACTTGTTTGTTTTAATAAATGATGATTGCTGTAAACCCTTTTTATGAAGAATAAAAGCAATAAAGTGAAAAAAATGAGTGAGCAAATCAAGTACAACAATTGTTTGGGTAGTACAAGTTATAGTGGCATGCTGCGCAGAAATGTATCATATGTCAACCTCTTCAAATCAATTTTGTCTATATAAAAAGAGCTTAACCAAATTCAGTTATGGTTGATGGCCCGAAAGAACAACAAGGGTGGTTACGAACCTGATGTGTTGTCAGTGGTAGAGAAAATTGTGAGTGTTCATTATTTATTACCTAGGTTTACTTCAATATGAGGTTTGCATATGTATCTGAATATTTGAATAACAACTTTTTTATTCTAAGGCTTGAATTTGGATGCATATTGTTCTAGGATGAATTAAAGAGTCAAGTCGACCAAGGGTCAGGATGGTTGTCGAAGCCACCAAAAATAAATACATACTCTAAATAAATTGTGTATAGTGATTGAGAATGGTCGTGTCCATAGAGATCGGTAATTATTAAATCCTTTTAAAATGTAAAATGCAAAATGGGGGAATTGTTGACAATAATAAAAATCAAATTAAAATAAAAAGAATGCAAATTAAAATTGTAATTCAAATTGGGGAAAGCTCTGGTTGAAGGAATTAACTCAGCTTGATTCGACTACTGATCATTGATTCAAATATAAATCATTACTACTTATGAATAGACTGGTTATAGCTAATGAGATCCTCTAATAGCCAGAGAGACCCAAATCCTAATCAACAAATGCATACGATGGTTCATTTAAATTAGATTGTTTATTCTCATAACACAACGCACTACTATGCTATTTGTCACAAACATTAAAATCTTCATACGATGAGTCTTTTAATTGACAATAGATTAAGTTGATAATTAAATAGTAGCCAATTATCTAATTAACAAACATAATCATGACAATAATTCAGAGAATAAACAAATACCCAAAAAGTAATAAAACAATTAAAGCATAAGAAATATCTCACAATAGTGATGAATCAAAACTTCATTAACATTCAACCAGAATAATAAGTTTAATTCTTCATAGAGAGAAGAAAAAAAATTTAGATCTAGGGTTTTTGACAATAGATTCCCCCATTCAATTCTCTCCTCTAGAGTTCTTTTTAAAATAAAATACTAATATCTAAAATATTATTTAAATATTAAATTCGTAATTACAAAAATAACTAAAAAGACAAAACATGTTAAACTAAAAACTGCAGGTTCGTAGTTGACAGCACGCGCCCACGCCTTATCAACAAAGTTCTTCTGAAGCTCATAATTTCTCTAGGAAAACAATCATCCTCAAACATCATCTTGTAGCTCAATTTTAGCACTAATCAATAGAATTGCACCTAAAAAAATAAAACACAAGTAAATCACTATTATTAAGTGCAAAACATTGATATTAAAGGAAGTAAACAATACAAAACTAGTGCATAAATTATACTCTAACAGGTCATTTTAAAGTCATGGAGTAAATGACATTCTGTCAGCAGCCCTTAGGAAGCAGCCGATTGATAGTAGAGTCCAAGGACTAGGGAAGTCAATCACCCCAACAATGTGTTTTCATATACCCAATATTGTAGACTTGCTTGAGCAAATAATGGCTATTGAAAGAAAGGTATATGAAGAAAGGTTTCAGATGATGATGGAGATGATGGATGCAAAGCTAAATGGCATTAGTCATATAGAGATTGGCAGTTGTAGCTATGTTAACACTAAATCTCCAACAGTTAGAGATGATGACAAGAATGCTCAATCAAAGGAAAAAAGAAAGGTTATTATCTTACCTTAATTTACTTACTTTGTATTACACCTAATTTTTATTTTTTTCAACTAATTATTGTGTTGTGTTTACATATTCAATAGGCTGCAAACATTATAGAGGAAGACCCCCAAAAAATGGTCAATCAATAGCCAAAACAAAGGTTATTGTTTGACTTCTATTCTTTTACTTTATGTTACACTTAATTTTAATTTTATTGAACTAATTACTGTGTCATTTTTACATTTTGAATTGGTTGCACATATGATCGAGGCAGATTCTCATAATGAAAGAAAATTGGCAGAAACTCTTTCAGTTAAAACTGAGAAGAAGACTCCAAGGAATACTCCCAAAAGGACTCCAAAAAGGTCTCCTAGACTTGATCGAACTCCAAACCAGCAAAGGAAACAAGAAGGACCCTGTTGTTTTGTCTTGGTTCTAAAGCTCCTCCCATGAAGCCAAAGGTGATTAAAGCAGCTGTTAGTAGAAAACGAGTAATGTGGAAGAACACTAGGCTAGCTGCGTAGGAGAGAAAGAATAGCAGTGCAACAATAAAAATGTTCTCGATTATAGTTGAAAATTTTTTACAGAAAGAAATTTTGATTGAGCATGATGAATCCATTTTTGGTTATCAAACTGTAACCTTATTGACGAAGGATGTTTGTCAAGTGATCATTGATTTTGTTGCATTTCGGAATGAAGTGATTGACCTCTGAGCAAGGTAACTCACTGTCTTATATTCTTACATTATATAACTATCATGTTTTATTCATCGTATACAATGACATTCAATTATTAATATTTTACCATATCATAGGTACTTACATGAATCAATGGAGAATGATGAATGGATGTTTCCTGTCGAATTTTGTCAGGTGATGCTTGATAGAGCCAAACTGTAAGAGGAATATATAACTCAAAAGTCTAGGTACATATCTGAATTGTTGCGAGTAGCTCTACCTAGACAAATTACATTAATCATATCTAATCCAGGGTAAGGTCTTCTAGTTTTTTCCTACACTAATAGGCAATAAGTTGTTTTTAATCCATTAAAATTTACTTTCCATGACATAACAACATACATTTTCTTTACCATTTTGTTTTAATGTGTCTTGTATTTGGTATTGAGTTGGTGACTAAAAGGATGATTGCTTTCATAGCAAGGAGTATAGTCTAGTTTTGCAATTTCACTTCATTTATTCTAATTATTTTGTTGATTGAGATAATCGATTTATCAGGCTACTAATATTATTATTTATGTGTTGAATTGTAGCAATCATTAGGTGTTAGTTGTAATTGATATGTCAGTCTCTACTGTCTATTATTTGGATTCAGCAATTGGAGAAAAGATTGATGTAAATTTGGAGCAAATAATCAATTAGTTAAGTTTCTGTAAACTTCTATTTTAATATTTCATATACCTTACTTATTAAATTATGGTTATTATGTTGGTCTCTATATTCATTGTGGTTATTACCTTCAGAGGAGTTAGGATGTATCATTCAATTAAGTTCAAAACTAAGTTAAACCGGAAATGGGTAACTGGTCAAGTAAGTAAAGGCTTATTACATTTTTGTCTATTTTTTTCAATTTGTAACTTAACTTTTTTATGTTTTCAGTTGTGAAACTAATTTTATAAATGTACAGTGCCCCAACAAATAGGTGGTTTTGAATGTGGGTACTTCGTTTTGAAGTACATGTAACATATTATGGGAAATGTGAACATTTTGAAGGAAAATGTAAGTTTGAAATCTTATCTTTGTTACTTGGCTATTTTCAACCATGAACATATTATTTACGACATTATTTTCATTTCCTTAATTAAAGTTTAAGGGGATAATTGAGTATTCAAATGAGGATCTTGTGAAGGTTCGAAATGAGTGGGCTGCCTATGTGGGTAACTTAATCACTCAGTTAAGAAAATAGGTACATATCATTGTTGAATAAATAAATTTTCTGTTACCAAGCTTATATTAGAATGATATTTAATGTTGTTGTCTTTATTTTTCCTTTATACTTTCAGGGAATATTGCTGCTGTTTCTCTGACTTGAAGCTGGTTACTGCTAATTTCCGCTGATTTATGTTGATTTCATTGAAGATCATTCCTATCGATTTATATTGTAACTCATTCAAATGATTTAGTTTTTGTTGTTTTTGGTTTTAAGATGACAAATTTGTGCATGTTTGAATGTTTGTGATACTTGTGATCTCGTTTGGCCAAAAGTGCACTGATTTGGTTATTGTTTGTTTTAGTTTGTAATTCTAATTCTAATCTTGTTGAATGATACTATGTTGTTGGATGATTATAATACATTGTATGTTTGAAATGGAGCTTACAATAGCATTCATAATCAGCTGCAAATTTGATTTATGTATCAAACAAATTTTATTTTTTACTTTCTCAAATAAATTGTGACGCCAAATTAGCATCCCTGTAACACTATTGCTATACAATAAGAATTTGATTAATACCATTACATTAGAATTTCTTTAATACAAACGAGTTATAAATTCTTTGATACTATAAAATCACAGTTTTTTTACTACTTTTGAATCATTATGTGTGTGATGTCTTAGCATCAATTTTTTTTTTATACCATAGAATCAACATGTTGTCTTGGCATCAATATTGTTTTGATACCATACAATCAATATCTACGCGATATCTTATAATCAAAATTTCTTTGATACCATTGTAACACAAACTTGCTAATACTAATAACTACTGTCAGTGTAACATTGGCACGGGCTATATTGACAGTATAACTCGATGTCAGCAAAACATGTTTCTGATACCATAATAGTATCAGTGAAGGTCATTTTTCTACTAGTGTTTTAGGCAAGACTCCATACATGTCCATGTGTTATAGTTTTGGTTGTTAAGCTTTTTTATTTCTACAACTAAATGAAGATCACCTATATCGGCAAGATTTCAACTATATTGAACAATCTTAACTAACAATCCTATAACATTACACATTTTTGCGACTCAAGATAATTCTACTGAAGAGTTAGAATTTTGAAATTTTGACCGCACATATGTAACCAAACATTGAAAAATATTGGGAGGAACTTGGATCAACTTTTAGTCAATCAGTTGACAATCAACTTAAATTCTGGGCAGAACTTTTAATGGCAATTGTAGGCACGTCTAGTTCCGATCAGTCTGATTTTTACAATGTCATGTTCTTCTTGTCGAGGTTTTATTTTATATGGTACAATACTATGAAATACAAGTAACGCAACCCAAGAGGGGGGGGGTGAATTGGGTTTTTAAAAATAATGCAATACGATTTGCACAATAAATCAATCTAACGCCTTAATGAAATAGAGAATAATAAATTCAAGCAAACGTAAAATTAAAAGAGCAAGGGATGAGAAAAACAAACACGTGGATTTTTACGTGGTTCGGCAATCCCCGCCTATGTCCACGCCTTCAAGCCAACCGAGCTTGAGGATTTCACTATCCAAGCCTCCCAAGGCTTCAAATGTTTACAATTGACTTCCAAGGTGTCAATGAACCTTTACAACCAAGAGATTATCTTCCCAATCTCTTCACCCCAAGTGTTTCCCACACTTACACACTCACAATTTGATAAGAAATTAAAATTATAACAAAAACTCTCTTTAAGAGTGGATATGCAACTAATAGCTCAACAATGATTCAATTAATGATGATTTGCATTTTGGAAGCTCAATATATGTTGTATGATCTTATATTTTTGTGCATTAGTCCTTAGAATGAAGTTTGAGTTGAGTTTTTATAGTGAAAGCCCAAAAACTAGCCGTTATAGGCAAATTCCCGTGCTCAAGCGGTTAGCCGCTCAGGAACAGTGATATTACCGTTATTTTTGAATTTTGCTACAGTAATACTGTTCACTAAAATTACACTTTGACCCAAAACTTTCTATAATTAGGTCCAATTTCAGAACTTTGCAAATAGATCCAATTTCAGAACTTCCTATAAATAGTTGTTTTTCCCAAACTTTTTGAAATTATGATATGGCCCCAAAGATTTTATTATGTCGCACAAAGGTCCTTTTCAACATAATAACCATATTTTTCAAAGTTCTCAAAACCTTTCACTTAGTCCAAAATATTCATAAATTATAGTATGGCCCAAAACATTTCAAATGTTTATAAAAACGTCCAACTCTGAAATTTAATACTTATTTAAAATCAAAGATTTAAAATCTTAGCATTTAAATCCAAATTACTTAAATCCACAAAATACTTTTCTTTATAAAAATAAAACCTTTTAGTTTATGAAAAGTATTTTATTAAATTAATCTCTTGAGCTTCTCAAACGCTAAATCATACACTAATTAAATCATACCGGCTTTTCAAGAATTTGTCGCAATAATATCCGTTGAGCTCTAAACTTTATTCTTGATTTCGCCGTTGTCCGTTGAGTGTCTTCAATCTTGATTTCACTTGATCACTTGCATAAATATTATCCTTCAAAAACTAGTGAAAATGTGAAATACAATATTTATTATTTTTACTTAAGACACATGTTTGTTATCATCAAAATTACATTATGTGTAGCCCTTTAGGCTAACATACTATGTATATATAGCATTGATAACCTCGCTTTGATACCAAATGTTGGGTAAAAATGTAGAATTCACAACTTTAATTTTATTAATCAAAGAAGAAATTCACTTTACACTCAACATAACTTCTTTCATTGCTTATAAGAAAGCTTGCTCTGGATGCATTATAAAACTTGTTATGAGGGATTTATATGGCAACGCAAATGCAACACACCATACACATTATTTAATTTAATTTAAATTAATACCACACAAAACTTATTGCCTAGACCATTAAGCAAATATATTAATGAAAATAAGGTAATTATCCATCGACAACCTTTTTGTTTTTTGCTTTTTCAAAAAATATACCTATCCTCTTTTTGGCTAAATTCCATCTGAAAATGCATTTTCTTACACTCGTCCACTCCCGTTTTAACATTGTTATTAGAATTAACAGAATATTGGTCAAATGACCTTTTTGCCCACAAACATAAAATTACTATTTTACCCTAAATAAATGAAAACACTTAATAAGAAAAGAACTACAAAAGCACTAATAACTATAAATTGAAAGAAGTGAAGTGTGATCAAATTCAACATCAATTAATATCTAGTCAATAATTATTTAAAAACATAAAACATAGAACTACTTCAATTAAATGATGATGGGGATTAAAATTTGAAAAGCTTAAGCTTAATCATCATCATCTGGATCAACACCTCAAAAGCCCACTTATACTTCATCCTCCTCAGGCATGAAATTATTTTCAATCCTAAAGCACTTCTTGACAGACTTGTGTTGGCCAAGGCCTCTGTCAAATAATCTAACATCGCTTTGATATTCAAATAATTCACCACCAATATCATTTCCTTCAACTCATTCTTGCTCTTGCTCTTCCCGAACTCCTAGTTGAATGTCTTCACCTCATGTTTCGGTAACCTTTTCTTTCAAAACTCCACATAGGCTTTACAAAATTTAATTATTTATGACAGCGGTGTCATTGACACACTCGACAGTGGCACCACCGTGTCCTTTGATGAGGTATTGTTCGTCGAAGAATGACTTTACAATTTCGAACTCCATCGCTCCTGCACCTTAAATAACTTTCATCATCTTCAGAGATATTTTCTTCATTGCTTGAGCGGAGTAAGAGGACGTCTCTCAAAATCTATTACAAATCAACTTAATCCATATTCTAAGGTTTTTAACAACAATGATTAACAATAACTACCATACAACTCAAAACATAGAGGCTTGATAGCAAATAAATTGGAGAAAAATGATTGGATTTTAAAGTGTCGTTAGGCATTTGATTGCTCACTGGAGCTAATGATATCCTTTGACCAGTTTTTTAAAATTTCAATCGTTGAATGATGTCATTTTATTTGTTCTTTAGGTGAAATGACAATATTATCCCTATGACATCATCAAGATTTCACAGAGTTAAGACAACCGTGGATGGGTGCAAGAAAATGCATCTTTTGGTGAATTCAGCCAAAAAAAAAAGATGTGTATTTTAAAAAAAATTATGAAAAAATAGGTGGTCGGTGGATAATTATCCATGAAAATAATTCCCCATCACACACTTAGCCTTACCTAAACACCAAAGCTTACTTAACAAATGTCACTATGTAATCCATGATGTCATTAGGCATTATTAATTTGATATTGATTTTTAATAGATATAAGCTACATAATATATTAAATGAGAAATAAAAAAATCACTAAGATTATGCAGATAATGAATAACCACCGTATAAACATGAATATTTCATGCTAATAATTTTAGAATTTTTTCCTTTATATACCTTAATTTTAAATCGGCTCTCCATCAAATGATGATTTCATTAGGGTTAATTCATATCTACAAGCAATAAAATTGTTGAATTATAAGATGTTATTCAAGCAAAATAATATAAAATCTTTGCCTCAAGCCATCAAATTTGTTGACGATCTTAAGGGATAAAAAAAATATAGCAGCAAGGACATTATGAGCTAAATTAATTACCTTATCCATATTTTGTTGAGAAGCCGATGGCCAGTGGCAGACCTACAATTGTAGCTTGGTTTTGTCCAAGAAAGATAATTTATACCCCTTATGTTTTGATTAATTTTATACAAGGATAGAGTTTTTATTTTGTTTTTATATATATCCTTAATTCAGTTACCCTTATGTTGTCATCAATTACATCTAACAATAGAGTTTTTATTTTATTTTTAAATATGTCCCTAATTAAATTACACTTTTTTTTTCCGATTGAAGTTAGTGACTTATTTTATAAAATGATTAAATTATATATTTATATAATAGATAGAGAATATCAGGTGTCTAAAATGTTATTATTACTTTAATTTATTTTCAAAAATTCTAATTGAAAAGAAAAAAAACTATGTCAATGTAATATAGCATTGTCACTAGTATTAAAAGTACTTAAAAAAATATAATAACAATTATCAACACATAAACTTTTTATTTGAATTTTGAAATTTTATTTATTAGTTACATTAACTAAGAGGACAAGTTAGAAAATAAAATTTGAGTATTTTAAGAAGTTTTTGATAGAAGAATTATCAGCATTTGGTTTTTCAAAGAGAGGTAGAGTGCGTGATAAAGAAATAACAGCACATAAATACTTTTTTGTGAGGTTGAGTTTAGTTTATTGTTAAAACTTTTAACTAATAATATTTTTGTAATTTAGAAAGATGAATAAATTTTAATTTTTTAATTTACCTAAGCCTGGCAATTGAGTACTTTTCAAATATAAAAGTTCTACTTGCAATTTTTAATTGATTGTAATTATATACATTGATTTATTTTAACTTGAAAATCTTAATTGATTTGTTAATTATTATATAATTATATGTTATTATAAGTTGTAATGTTAGATTCCATAATTGAAAAATAATTTTTTTTTATATTTGAATTGTCTTTTGTCTTCCACTCTTTTTTTATAATTATTTTTATTTAGAGTACCTATTTATAGGTTTTTTTGTATCTCCCTTATTTGATGTACTTCTTTCTACTTATGAATATTTATTGTCACAGGCCACTCAAATTTTCTACTAACAAAGGCTAAATTGGCATGCCAAGATGCACTCAGTAATGGTTTGCCCAAAGGTAGGATGGGCTAAGTGGTAGGGTGCGCTCAGTAGTGAGCCACCTAATTCGTTAGCAAATCGTGGTGCACTTAGGACAGCCCAAGATTAACCTAAATCCACAAGCCAAAGAGAACAAGCCATACCCGATTCTAGAAATCTTTGCAACACACTAGCAATTGTAATTATCTAGACAATTCTATAATTGTTTATTCTAGAACTTAGTGGATTTTTAGGCAAGTTGTGCAAGTAGCATGGAATCATCTAGACCTAGGCAAGCCTCCTTATAAATAAGGCATGGCACCCACCATTTTGCTCAACACCACACAACACACCACAAACAACACACCAAGCAAGTAACTCAAGCATACTTATAAAGCTCTCTTGTATTCTGTCATTCAAATAGTAAAATTCTCTTTAGCTGCATTGTTCTCTCTTCTCTCCAGCTTTCTCGCAAGCATCCTTGCCTAACTAGCCTTAGAAGTTTGATAGGTTTACTTAGTATCTTTTATATTAAAAGTTGTCCAAATGCCGCACTGGTTGCCACGCAAAGTAATCAAAACCCATCGAATTATTCTCACTTTAAAATATAAAATTTTTTGTTTAGCCTACTGTAACAAAACGTCCTAGGTCCACCACTGCTTGGGGCACTGATGAGGTTGCCATGTTGAAGTCATTTAAATTATCTAGCATTGCTATCCTTATAAATTAAGAAAGAATAGGGAAGAGTGATGAAGAGATGAAAGAGAGAGAGTGCGAGTAAGTGAAGCAGAGGAAAGTCGAGTGAGTAAATATATTTACCGTTCATATTATCAAAATTCTATATATAATTAATTAAAAAGATCTATATTTGATTTAGATAGAGTTTAATAAGAATTAAATGTATAACATCCAAAAATTTCTTGGCCAAAATTATATATTATTAGAGGTTATTTCCTATGACATAATTTAGAATTTACGCATTATTTATTCCCACTTGACAATTCGCATCCATGCATTACTTTATTAATCGTATTTGGGCCGTCTTTGTTTTTTTTAAAAGGCTTTTGCAATTACTTGTTTTTGGACAAAAGGAAATGATTATAAAAGTTTATTATTGAATTTAACAAATCTTATCCACCTACATCTACGATAAAAATTGCTTTGCTTTTATACCATATTAGACCTTCTTTAATTTGTTGTTTGGTCTTTCCCTTCTATAGCCAAATAAGTTATTATCCTCATTTATATATATAAGGATATTTTGGCAAAAACAATTGTTACCTTATTTGTTTTAGATTTCTATTACACTAAAAACTTAATAAATAAATGTAAAAATTAATAATAAATAAAATAAAAAGTTCATAACATAAGGAGTTTTTTGTTCTTATAACTTGGAATCATTTAAACTCAACTACTTGCAAAATACAAATCTAAAGTTGTTTGCTTTTTCTTTACTCAGTTGTTTCCCGCCCATGCTCTCTTCACCTTGTTAGTAAGTGTAGATTTATTCACTCCTTTTAAATGAGAAGCTATTAACTCTAATGATTTGAGACTACATATTAAAAAATAGTTGAATGAGGTTGAGGATATTTTTCGCATTCATATTTCTTAATATCAAAGACTTAAACAATAGTGATATATATGTACCAGAAATTTTTCAATAAAGTGCAAGAACCCTCTCCAGATAAGGAGTCATATACGTACTTGATTACACAAACTGAATAAACAAAGAAGATATTATATAATTACAAGTTTACTAACTAAGCCATACTTTTATGGATAGTAGTCTTCGAAGGATGTACAACTGACTTAAGCATGATTTGTGTTCTTTCAAAAGTGAGTATGAACATGTACCAACAAAACTCTTCTTAAGACAAAAAAATCTCTCTCTAAATTAATAAAATTCTTTTATTAATAAATTAGTAAATTATTCATTTATTGATAATAAAAAACTTCGCTAAAATCTTTAGAATAGTCTAAAGATTCAATTGAAAATCTTTAGAATAGTCTCAGTACTTCATGAACATTACAACAAATATGATTAAAAAATTTACACTTCATGAACAACAAATATGATTAAAAAATTTACACCTCTCATGTAAATAAGGAGTTGCTCAGCAGCTACAAAATGAGAATTTAATACAATATAGAATAATGATACACAAACAAGAACCAATCCATGGAAAAGGCAGGATAAATTGGGTCGGTAAATAATACCACTCCTAGACCTCCTATTATAAGACCCAATCCCATAAAAACTAAAAGCAAATTGTGTTTTGGTCTAGGAAAATCTATTATATTAAAATAAGAGATAAATAAATCAAAATTTTTTTCATGACCTTATTGAGCCAACTAGGAAAAAAAAATATTTATGACACATTTTTAATTCCAGTTCAATGAAATTCTAATCTACTAAGTGGGAATTGATGCAGATATAGTTTTGGGATCAATTTCGCTCTTTTCGTTATTCGAAATGGCAATTCGAAATTGAGGCTATGTAGTTCGAAAAAAATTATGTCTATATATTATTTTATTTCAATACAAATTTAGTTATACTTCTCATCAACCAATCAAAAGTTGGGATTTAGAGTTACTGATCAACTATATCAAAGCTGAAACTTAGTAATTCGAAATTAAAAAGGTTTAGATGTTTTTCCACTGAGGCGAATTGAAGACAATTCGAATTGTAAAATCATCAAGTACTAAAATTGGTAAATTACCTAATGCAATTTGATTATAATTTAATTCGTGATCATCGTAAGCAACAAGTTCATGTTCTTCAGTTATTGACAAAATAATTTATTGGACAACACTTAACGTAGTGTAGAATCTCAGGTGCTATTGATTGATAGAGCAACCCAAGACTCTGCCCCAAGACCCCCAGCCAACAGAACAAGATGCAGCAAGATGTTTAACTGAAAAGCTTAGACTAAGATGAACCTATGGAACTTAGATGATCAATCAAAATGGTCTAAAGAATCAAACGAAAGTAACGTAAAGAAAGAACAAAGAATCTTTAACGTGGTTCAGCTAGATTTCTCTAGCTTACATCCACGGGAGGGAAAGAACACAGCTTTATTGATTTCCTTCATATGAATTACAGAGTAAATGCTTAGCTTTCTAAGAAAGATCACAACTAGCTTATATAACCAGTTGCCTTCTCTCTCTTTAGCTCTCTCTGCTCTCCAATCCGTTGCATCCACATCAGCTGTTCCATAACAGCTTTAGTTAACGAACCCAGAAAAAACCCCAGCACCTCACGTGAGTTCCTCATGCTTCTAACGACATATAACGAACTTTGCAAAGCTGAACTCAAGCACGTGATATACGCGTGAATCACTTAAGTCTAAATGACAAACCCATACGTCGTTCAGAAGTGTATTTCTTTTACTCTTCAAAATGCAGGATCCTGTGCCGTTTGAGGTTAAGTGTTTCCAGCTTCTAAACGCAAAGTCTTCTGCCGTTTTGGTTTTCTGGATTTGCGTTCACAAACAACAATTCTCCACCTTGAAACAAATCATCCCTGGTTTCCCCCTCCATCTCCAGAATGGATTACCAGCAGCCAAGACCAGCTATGTCCAAGCAAACCTTGAACTTAGCTGTAGTGACTACTTTTGTTAACATGTCAGCAGGATTTCTGTCTGTCTGTTGTTGAGTGTTAGAAAATGCATATTTATAAAGGAGAAAACCGTCATTTTACATTTCAAGTCTTACTAACAACCCTTACTTTTATGTATTTAACCTTCTTGTGATTTAATTACATGTGTTTTATTTTAATTAAGTATTTTATATATTTTAGGGGCATTATAGTCATTTCACAATAAAGAAGAAATCAGACGGCAAAACGGACATCACTTTTGAACTGAGGACGGTCAAAAACCTTAGGAGGAGCATAAAAGGAAAAATGACACTATTCACATGTACGGTACTATTCACGTGTACGGTACTGTCTACGTTACTGTTCACGACACTGTTCACATAGACGGATGATGACGTGGCATTGACCGATGATGTGGCATTGACTGATGAGGTGTCACGATCCTGTTGGACTAAAATTCTTATGTACTGTTGATGGTGACGTGGCAGCATATCAGTGGACGAAAAATCTCGTGTACGGTGCATGCATCACACAGGATTATTTTCAACCAAACCGCGTTACTGTTCATCCGGGTCAAACCGCGTTACTGTTTAAAGTCGGGTCAAACCGTGTTACTGTTCATCCACGTGGTCAAACCGTGGACTGTTGATTGATGACGTGGCGCAATCCTAAGCGTCCAAACTGTTTTTAATCCGATGGCCATGATTTACTCCATGTATCTATAAAAAGGGGGCCTCTCCCCCCTAATTTGATATCTCTGAATCCATTTTTGGACTCTGTTTTCTGTAATTCCCTCTCCATCTTGTATTTTCTTCGTATTTTAATAAATTCCCATTTTGCCCCTAGTTCAATTATGAGTGGCTAATTTTCTTTCAAGCTTGGGTTGAAGGTGAAGTCTCAACATGTGTTATGGGCTTAATTTGGTAAATTTATTTTCTCTTCCCCTCTAGTTTTTGTGGATGTTTTGACTTTTCGTCGACAAATAATAATATT
Organism: Citrus x clementina; assembly: GCF_000493195.1. Taxonomy (NCBI): domain Eukaryota; kingdom Viridiplantae; phylum Streptophyta; class Magnoliopsida; order Sapindales; family Rutaceae; genus Citrus; species Citrus x clementina. Next base: position 16,766,740 of record NW_006262022.1, read on the forward strand.
CTTGTCTAGTACCGCCTTGGTTTCACCGGCCCTCTAGTACAATGTTATTATTATTTGGCACGATAAGCCCTTAGCACCATATTGATTAGAGCGTGGTTCATGAGGTGTGGATTCCCCCTTCATGATTTAATTGACATTAATACGGATTATTTAGCCCATGATGCATGTTGATATGGATCCAGATACCCAAGTACGTCATTTTAATAGAATTCTCTTCAATTTATTCTCGCCATTTCAATTCCAACTTTAGAATTTATTCTCGCCATTTTAATTTAAGTTTTAGCATATTCCAAATCATTTCCACCACAAATCCAATCACCCATTTACAAAATTAATTCTACATATAATTAAAATCCACCTCCTCGTGGGATCGACACTCGTCACCATTAGTCTATACTACAATAGATTCGTGCGCTTGCGAGTACATTAAAATTTGCACAACAAGTTTTTGGCGCCGTTGCCGGGGAGGTAAGTAATTTTAATTCATAGAATTAATTTTTTTGAATAATTTCTTTTATTTGTTTTCTTGTATTTTTTTTATTAAATTAAAAAAAAGAAAAAAAAAAGTGAATCTACATTTAAAGGTTAGTATTTCTTTTCTTTTTCTCTTCTTTAAAATTCTGTAATTTAATTTTCCATTTATTTTTCTTTGTAATTTTTTTTTGTTTATCTTATTAATTTAATTTTTAGTTAATTTCTTTCACGTATTTATTTTTGTGTATTTTTATAGAAAGGTTGTAATAGCGCAATAAGGTTAGTATCGTAATTTCTCCCTCTTCTTTATTTTTATTTGTTTTGTTCCCATCTTTATTTTTTGTTTTGTTTGCATCTTTATTTTTATTTTATTTATTTTGCATGCATGGTCGTAGGTCATTATTACCTAATCTTGAACCTATAGACCTTGAATTAGAAAAAACACTTCGCACACACAAACACGTTAAAAATAAAATGGATTTACAAGTACCACAGGAGAGGCCATTTAAGGACTATTTTAGTCCCTTAGCTAATTTGAGCACGTCATGCATAAGATACCCAAATGTAGCTGCTAGGAGTTTTGAATTAAAACCTAGTGTGTTAAATTGTCTCCCTACATTTTATGGCCTAGAAAATGAGGATCCATATAATCATTTGAATGATTTTCATGCCATTTGTCAAACATTCAAATATGAGAATTTTTCAGATGATGATGTTAAACTTAGACTATTCCCATTTTCTTTAAAAGATAGAGCTCGTTCATGGTTAAATACTTTACCTGCTAATAGCATTTCATCATGGGAACAAATGGTAACGAAATTTTTGAATAAATATTTCCCAGTGCATAAAACCAATGCTATTCGCAGGGAAATCTCGGAGTTTACCCAGAAAGATGACGAGTAATTTTTCGAAACATGGGAGCGATTCAATGGGCTACTCTTGAAGTGTCCACATCATGGGTACGAGAAATGGCACCAATGCCAATACTTTTTGGAGGGATTATTGCCAAATGTGCAAGAATGGCTAATGGCAACAAGTGGAGGAGAGCTAATGTCAAAAAGTGCATCCGAGATTTGGGAATTCTTCCAGCGATAAGCGGATAATTCCCAACAACGGAGTCGATCAATCAGGAATAATAGAAGAATTAAGGGAGTAAATGAGGTTCAAATTGGCGAGTCAACTTCGGGAATCAAAGAAGTCAAGGAGATGGTTGAAGGTCTTGCTCGACAAATAGCATCGTTATCGACTGCTAAATCAACAGAACCACATGACCATGACTCATACTCAGATCAAGCCAATGCCATAGGTGTAATGAGAAAGCCATCAAATTACAACCCATACTCCAACACATATAATCCTGGATGGAGAGACCACCCCAATTTTTCATGGTCTCAAGGATTCCAACAGAATAGACCAGCAGCTCCAGCTCCACCAATGCAACAAATTCCTCAAGTTCCTCAAGCCTCTCAGCCACCATTTAGACCATACAATCAGAATCAGAATTTCTCTCAACCCAGACCATGGGAGGATTCATTCCAGAATCTCAAGAATCTTACTCACTCCACGATTGAGCAACAAAACCGCACCATTGATGGACTACGAAATGAGTTGAGAGCAGGTTTCAACTCACAAGCTCAATCCGTTTCAAGCCTCGAGAAGATGGTGGGACAACTTGCTTCTTCAGTTCAGACCTTGGCAATGACTGTTGAGAAAGGCAAGTTTCCAAGTCAACCAGTACCTAATCCTAAAGGAGTGCATGAAGCAAGTACCAGTTCACCACAGCAGCATGGAGAGGTCAAAGCAGTAATGACCTTGCGAAAAGGAAAAGAAGTCGACAACAAAGTGGAGATGCCGGTGACAAAAGAAAATCAAATCGTACCTGTGAATGTTGAGGACTCACCACCGGAGGAAAAAGAAGAAACCAACCCACGGGAATATGTTCCCAAAGCTCCATTTCCTCAGAGGTTAGCTAAAGGAAAAAAGGGAAAATCCACAGGTGAGATTCTTGAAATCTTCAAACAGGTAAGTGTTAACATCCCTTTGCTTGATGCTATTAAACAAGTTCCATCTTATGCCAAGTTTCTTAAAGACCTTTGTACTAAAAAGAGAAATATGCATGTTCAAAAGAAGGCATTTTTAACAGAAAATGTTAGTTCTATACTCCAACATAAAATTCCTCTAAAATGCAAAGACCCAGGCTCCCCCACTATCTCATGTAGTATAGGGAACCACACAATTGAGAATGCTTTGTTGGATTTAGGAGCTAGTGTAAATTTGTTGCCTTATTCAGTATTTGTGAAACTTGGACTTGGAGAATTACACCCAACTCCAGTGGTGTTACAGCTTGCAGATCGGTCCACGAAAATACCTTGTGGTATTGTGGAGGACGTGCTTATCCAGGTAGACAAGTTTTATTTTCCTGTTGATTTTATTGTAATTGACACTCAACCAATACAGGATTCAAGGAAGTACATCCCCATTATTCTAGGCCGACCTTTCTTGGCAATTGCGGATGCTCACATTCAATGCAGGACTGGAAATATGCAGTTGTCCTTCGGCAACATGACTATGGAGCTGAACATCTTCAACATTGCCAAACAACCTCACAGTGCAGATGATGGAATTGTTGATGTGGATTTAATTGAAGCATTAGTTGATGATACTTTTGTTTCAAACCTTAGTGATGATCCTTTACAAACATGTTTAATTCACTTTGGTTTGGATTTTGATATTGACAGATCGGTCGATGAGGTCAACGCCCTGCTTGACTCAGCACCATCCATGGACATTAATAAATGGAGGTCAAAAGTTGAACAACTAGCACCATCAGAGAAGAAACTTATCCCATCATCAGAATCACCACCGAAACTCGAGCTCAAACCATTGCCCAACACATTGGAATATGCATTTTTGAGAGAAGAAAGTACTCTGCCGGTAATCATCTCATCATCCCTAAATGACGAACAAAAAGGTAAGTTGTTGGATGTTTTAAAAGAGCACAAAGGAGCATTAGGATGGACCATAGCAGACATTAAAGGTATAAACCCAGTAGACTGCATGCATTACATTCACCTTGATGAAAATGCTAAATCTACTAGGGAAATGCAACGTCGGTTAAATCCTAATATGAAAGAAGTTGTTAGAACTGAAGTCCTTAAGCTATTAGATGCAGGTATCATTTACCCCATTTCTGATAGTTCATGGGTCAGTCCTGTACAAGTTGTCCCCAAAAAGTCAGGAGTTACAGTAGTTACGAATGCTGATAATGAATTGATACCCACTAGAGTGACTACAGGATGGCGTGTATGCATTGATTATAGAAAGTTGAATTCTGTCACACGTAAAGACCATTTTCCTTTACCATTTATTGATTAAATGCTTAATAGATTAGCAGGACATGAATTTTATTGCTTTCTAGATGGCTACTCAGGATATAATCAGATTCCCATAGCACCAAAAGATCAAGAGAAAACTACTTTCACTTGCCCTTTTGGCACATTTGCATATAGAAGAATGCCATTTGGATTATGTAATGCACCTGCTACATTTCAACGATGCATGCTAAGCATTTTTTCTGATATGGTTGAACGATTTCTTGAAGTCTTTATGGATGATTTTTCTGTCTTTGGTGACTCGTTTGATCAATGTTTACATCATCTAACTCTAGTTCTGCAGAGATGTGTCGAGAAGAACTTGGTCTTAAATTGGGAGAAATGCCATTTTATGGTAAAACAAGGTATTGTTCTCGGTCACATCATTTCGAGCAAAGGTATTGAGGTTGACAAAGCCAAGGTGGATCTCATTTCTAATCTTCCTCCACCCAAAACAGTAAGAGAAGTAAGATCTTTCCTTGGGCATGCTGGGTTCTATAGACGTTTCATTAAAGATTTTAGCAAAGCTTCTAGACCCTTATGCAATTTACTTGCTAAGGATGTACCTTTTGTCTTTGATGATTCATGTCTTGTTGCGTTTGAAAAATTAAAGCATTTGTTGACATCATCACCCATCATTCAGTCCCCGAACTGGAGTTTACCATTTGAACTCATGTGTGATGCATCTGATTATGCAGTAGGAGCAGTATTAGGACAAAGAGTTGATCGAATTCCCCACGTTATTTACTATGCTAGTATGACATTGAATGATGCACAGTTGAACTATTCAACTACTGAAAAAGAAATGCTAGCAGTAGTGTTTGCATTAGAGAAATTTCGATCTTATCTCATTGGTTGTAAAATAATTGTGTTCACAGATCATGCTGCTCTTAAATATCTTCTCACAAAGAAAGATGCAAAAGCTAGACTAATTCGTTGGGTGTTACTTTTGCAGGAATTTGACTTGGAATTCAAAGATAAAAAAGGGACAGAAAATGTTGTGGCGGACCACCTCTCTCGTCTCCATCTTGACACAATTACAGAGCCATTAATATTGAATAAGTCATTTCCAGATGAACAATTAATGAGTGTGGAAGTATTACCTTGGTATGCTGATATAGTTAATTATCTTGTTACAGGTAAACTTCCTGAGCATTGGACCAAGCAAGACAAGGCAAAATTCTTTGCAGAGATAAAGAATTTCTTTTGGGATGACCCGTATTTGTTCAAGTATTGTGCGGATCAAATTGTTAGACGATGTGTCCCAGAAAGTGAAATTCAGAATATCCTTTCATTTTGCCATGAACAAGCTTGTGGAGGCCATTTCAGTGCTAAGAAAACAGCGACTAAAGTTTTACAATGTGGTTTCTATTGGCCATCTATATTTCGAGACGCTTACACTTTCTGTTCTTCATGTGATAGGTGTCAACGAATGGGAAGCATTACACGAAGGAACATGATGCCACTAAATCCAATTTTAGTGGTTGAGATTTTTGACGTATGGGGTATCGACTTCATGGGACCCTTTCCCCCGTCTTTTGGCCATCAATACATATTGGTTGCTGTTGACTACGTATCGAAATGGGTAGAAGCAATTCCATGTAGGACCAATGATCACAAGGTGGTAATAGCATTTTTAAAAAGCAACATTGTTTCACGCTTTGGATTCCCTCGAGCAATAATCAGTGATGGTGGTGCCCACTTTTGTAACAAAGCATTCAAAGCTCTTTTGACAAAGTATTCAATCACACACAAAGTGGCGACTCCGTATCATCCGCAAACCAGTGGCCAAGTTGAGATCTCCAATCGAGAAATAAAGCACATATTAGAAAAGACGGTGAGGTCGGACAGAAAAGATTGGTCATTAAGACTTGATGATGCCTTATGGGCATATAAAACGGCTTTCAAGACCCCGATTGGGATGTCACCCTACAGGCTAGTGTATGGAAAAGCTTGCCACCTACCTGTGGAACTTGAGCATCGTGCGTATTGGGCCATCAAGAAATTCAACTTTGACATGCAGCAAGCTAGCTCAGAAAGAAGATTACAACTGGCAGAACTTGAAGAAATTCGCAATGATGCATACGAAAATGCCAAGATTTACAAGCAACGAATGAAAGTCTTCCATGACAAGCACGTTATGAGAAAATCGTTCACTCCAGGTCAGAAAGTGCTTTTATTCAATTCTCGCCTGCACCTATTCCCAGGTAAGTTACGCTCTCGTTGGTCTGGTCCATTTATTGTACATATTGTTTTTCCACATGGGGCAATTGAAATTAAGGACCCAAAGAATGGTGTCACGTTTAAAGTTAATAGTCAAAGATTAAAGCCATATCTAGAGTACCAACCACATGAAGAAGACACCGAAATAAATTTGAGTGACCCACCAAATTTGAATTGATTTTTCTTTTCGTTGATTTGACTTTGTTTTCTTTCTTTATATTATTCTTCTGCTAATTGAAATTATTTTTGCATAAGTGTGTTTGTTTAACTATTAAGTTTTCTTTTATCATTTTTACTCATGAGTACCTTACTTAGACCGTTCCTCCTGAACATTCTTAAACCACTTCAACGTGTCAAAACTCATCTCAAACGGCAGATTCAATTTTGTAAAACACATCGCATTTGGGCTCTACAGCCACCAGAGTTAGTAGCCTATGTTGAGGGTTTAGAAAGCCAACTCAGAGACATTGAGAGAAGTGTTTACGACATCCAGTTGGAGCTTGAGGTAAATTCAATAAGAGGACGATTTTAATTTTCTTTGTGTGTTTTAATTTATTTTTTCTGTTTGAGTGCTTTAGTTTGTTACCCCGGTGAAGTGGCGGATAACGGTACTCCGTGATAATCAAGTCGGTTACTTCAGTTTCCCATAATAACTGATATTCTGAGGCGAAGGTATGGACAGAAACGAGATTCTAGCGAAGCTTCACAAGCGATTCCCTTCACTTCCTCAGAATGCCCTCCTTACGATCTATAAAGCTCGGTCCGAACGCATGCGATTACTCATGAGGAATAACATACCTGCTGATATCCGTTGGTTAATTGAGGCAAAAGTACGATCGGCGGGTGAGTTACCTCCAAAATTTATTGCATACATGCCTGGTTGTGGTAAAGGAAATTATGTAAGAAAACGACGAGCTCGAAGAATTTATGTCGCTTGTCATAAGTGTGCCAGAATGAGTTGCAATAAAAACTCATGTTCTTTAGGAATGGTGTCTGATAACAGGGAAGATAAGATTCAATTCATTAGGGATGGCTTGAATAAGGAGTCATTGGATGATATCCTTTTGTCTCTTGAAACGCATCCCAGTGGATATGTGCAAGGAGCGATTCTCCAGTTATAGCCATTATTCCAGAAAGAGCATGCACGATATAGTCTTGGGAATCTGATTATAAACGACCCTGTTTGCCAGTTTATAAGAAAACTGGATAGGAAGCCTATCCTCGACCCATAGAGGGCGTTCAAGCCGTTTCTGGACGTAAAACCAGAGGAAGATGTGAGCCACAGTCGCAACTACCTGTAAATATCCTTTTACTTTACTGTTATTTTTGTTTTATTGTGTGCATTATTGTCTTTAATAATTTTATTACTGTTTGCTTTTTTTTTCTTATTACTGTTTACTTTTTCCTTTTTACTGTTTCCTTTTTGACTCGCGAGCCACGTGCTTTACGCGTTATTTGACACTGACATATTACCTCATACACAACCATGACCCACTATCACCAAGACTCTTAAATGTGATATCTTTTGTCAAGCACTCACAAATTGTTTTTTAGAAGTATCGCAATGGCAGCTACTCCCAATAGACAATTCAAGAACATTTGTGTGCTTTCCGGTTTTACCTATGGCAAACATAAAGAGTTCGTTGAGGCAGCCATAGATCTTGGTTGAAGCATAGCAGGGAGAAAATTACACTTGGTGTATGGAGGAGGTAACCGAGGGTTATCCAAAATGGTCTCAGAAGCAGCTTTTATCAGAGGAAGTCAAGTGTTAGGCATCATCCCAAGAGCCCTAAAACCTTTGGGCAGTTCGTCTGACTCATCAACTGGAGAAGAGTTAGTCGTCTCAGGTATGCAAGAAAGAATAACTGAAATGCTTAATCATGCTGATGCTTTTATTTTCCTTCCAGGAGATCTTGCAACACTAGAGGCACTTATCACGCTAGCATCTTGGGCCCATCTGCACATCCACCAGAAACCCATCGGTTTGTTAAATGTCAATAACTTTTATGATGGCTTTATCGCATTTCTTAACCATGCAATAAAAAATTATTTCATTCCCTCTAATGCGAAAAAACTCTTTATTTGTGCTCACACTGCTAATGAGCTACTTGATATGTTACAAGCTTATCGACCGGAGCCAGACCCCTGGACCTTTGTGTTGGAGCGTCCAAATAATGATGGTAACAGTAGCCGCAGTAAGAAGTACAAATTATATTTAACTCTCCGCCTGTAAATATTTTCTTCTGTGTTGCACCACCTAGGTGATGTCTTCTAAACTCTACTTCTTTCATTTCAAACATTGAGGACAATGTTTCGTTCTGGTTGGGGGGAGGGAATAGTCGACAATTGTTGAATTTTGGTTAAGTTTTTACTAATTTTTTGTTGTAGAAACTAACTGTTGCTAACTTTTTGTGTTGAAGATGGCTGAATATGGAGTGTAGTGACTCTAGAAACGCATCTTCATCGTTTAAAATAAAAAATAAAAAAAAAACTTAAAAAAAAAATTCAGACATTTTCTTTTTCTTTATTATGTGTTTATGTTTATTTTTCTTTCTCCTCTATAAATATACATTTTCTAACTTTTGAGTCGAAGATGGCTGAATATGGAGTGTAGTTCCTCTAGAAACGCATCTTCTTTAAAAAAAAAAAATCATTTTCGTTTTCTATCATTTTACGTGTAACTTTTCTAATTAGTTTGTATGCATCATTTTCACATTTCTGCATGCATATTTTCTTTTCATGCTTAGAATAGATTGGGGGGTAGAATGTTGTTTGAAAAAAAAAATTGTTTGATTTATTTTAACATTGGATGACATGATTAATTTCAAATTTTAGTATTTGTATTATCTTTGGTCTTAAGTGATGTTACATTATGTTTGCTACTCTACATGTTGATGTTGGAGACAAATATGAGTTGCTTGAAGGAATGAACATGTCATAATAAATACCAAGTGAGTTTTTGAGCCTATCATTTTTCTTGGAGAGTAACCCTTTTGCCCATTCTCTGTACAGCTTAGCAGTTTATTATTTTATACACGATCTCTAGATTTCTTTTGAGTTAACCCTTAAAAAAATGGTAAAATAAAAAAAAAAGAAAAAGAAAAAAAATGTGTGTTGCTACATTGGGAGGCCCATCTAACTAGTTGATATGGATGATTATTTAGAGCCCTAAAAGACGATGGAAAGGCCATCTTTGATCCGTTTGAGCCTTTCTAGCCATCCCTTTTGTGATATATCCATAGTTAACCCTTTTGAGCCTTTAAAAAAAAAAATGAAAACCTTTTCTTTGTCAACTTATCATCTTGACCCACTCCGATTTGGAGTATTATCCGATGTCTTATAAGGTCCATCACCTATTTATGTTTGAGGAAAATGTAAATAATTATTTTGTTCAGTGAAGTTGTGCCAAATAAAAGCAAAAAAAAAAAGAGAAAAAAAAAACAAAACAAAAGTTGTTGTTTCAAAAGAATAAAAATAACAATAATAGGTGAAATCCACCTTGCAACTTCTAAAAAAAAAAAAAAAAAATTCTCTGCATTTTTCTCAAACATACACTTTGTTTTCCTTATTTCCCTTCTTTGTTAACCATGTCCCTAGCCTACGTTACGTCCTAATAAAAGTCCTTCTTGATTTTAGGGAACTATAGTTCGAAGTAGAAGCTAATTATATGGGCTAAAAAGATGTAGTGATGCATAATTAAAAAAAAAAAGATAAATAAAGTGGGTTGACTAACATTTTATTTGACTTGAGATCGTATTATTTCTAAGCTGAGAGCATATTTATTTCATCTTGGTGAGAGCATGTGATATCACTTCTTTATTATTTTCTCTCTCAATTACCATTCATTGGAGTGACTATTTTTATTGGGTTTAATTTATTTGTGAGAATGTCACTACTTCCAGTGAGATTTTGGGGTTGACATGTCATTCTTGAAAGTAGTTATAACAAAGTCTACTGGGCTAATTCATGTGGATGGTTGATGTGGGTGTGATGTTGCTTTAGACTGGAGATAATGCTTATACTTTTATTTGATTGCTATCATTAATCTGATTGAATAAACACGAGTGTTTCTAAAAAAAAAAAAAAATCATTTTGAATTTGAATTTTGTTTTCGCTTTATTTGCTAGGGACTAGCAATAAGCTGGTTGGGGGGTGTGTTGAGTGTTAGAAAATGCATATTTATAAAGGAGAAAACCGTCATTTTACATTTCAAGTCTTACTAACAACCCTTACTTTTATGTATTTAACCTTCTTGTGATTTAATTACATGTGTTTTATTTTAATTAAGTATTTTATATATTTTAGGGGCATTATAGTCATTTCATAATAAAGGAGAAATCAGACGGCAAAACGGACATCACTTTTGAACTCAGGACGGTCAAAAACCTTAGGAGGAGCATAAAAGGAAAAATGGCACTATTCACATGTACGGTACTGTCTACGTTACTGTTCACGACACTGTTCACATAGACGGATGATGACGTGGCATTGACCGATGATGTGGCATTGACTAATGAGGTGTCACGATCCTGTTGGACTAAAATTCTTATGTACTGTTGATGGTGACGTGGCAGCATATCAGTGGACGAAAAATCTCGTGTACGGTGCATGCATCACACAGGATTATTTTCAACCAAACCGCGTTACTGTTCATCCGGGTCAAACCGCGTTACTGTTTAAAGTCGGGTCAAACAGTGTTACTGTTCATCCGCGTGGTCAAACCGTGGGCTGTTGACTGATGACGTGGTGCAATCCTGAGCGTCCAAACTGTTTTTAATCCGATGGCCATGATTTACTCCATGTATCTATAAAAAGAGGGCCTCTCCCCACTAATTTGATATCTCTGAATCCATTTTTGGACTCTGTTTTCTGTAATTCCCTCTCCATCTTGTATTTTCTTCGTATTTTAATAAATTCCCATTTTGCCCCTAGTTCAATTATGAGTGGCTAATTTTCTTTCAAGCTTGGGTTGAAGGTGAAGTCTCAACATGTGTTATGGGCTTAATTTGGTAAATTTATTTTCTCTTCCCCTCTAGTTTTTGTGGATGTTTTGACTTTTCGTCGACAAATAATAATATTCTTGTCTAGTACCGCCTTGGTTTCACCGGCCCTCTAGTACAAGGTTATTATTATTTGGCACGATAAGCCCTTAGCACCATATTGATTAGAGCGTGGTTCATGAGGTGTGGATTCCCCCTTTATGATTTAATTGACATTAATACGGATTATTTAGCCCATGATGCATGTTGATATGGATCCAGATACCCAAGTACGTCATTTTAATAGAATTCTCTTCAATTTATTCTCGCCATTTCAATTCCAACTTTAGAATTTATTCTCGCCATTTTAATTTAAGTTTTAGCATATTCCAAATCATTTCCACCACAAATCCAATCACCCATTTACAAAATTAATTCTACATATAATTAAAATCCACCTCCTCGTGGGATCGACACTCGTCACCATTAGTCTATACTACAATAGATTCGTGCGCTTGCGAGTACATTAAAATTTGCACAACATCTGTATCTTCACCATTCTGACCACACCCATGGAGACTACATTTTTGATGAAATGCAGCTTTATGTCTATGTGCTTTGTCTTCTCATGGTGAGCTGGGTTTTTACTCAAGTAAATGGCACTTGAGCTATCACAGAACACATCAACTGTTTTCTGACTCATTCCTAGCTCAGAAACCAAGCCTTTTAACCATAAAGCTTCCTTTACTGTTTCAGCAGCTGCTGTATACTCAGCTTCTGTTGTTGATAATGCAACAACATGATGAAGACTTACCTTCCAGTTAATCAAACAACCATGCAGCATGTACAAATACCCTGTGAAAGATCTTCTTCTGTCTAAGTCCCCTGCAAAGTCAGAATCAACAAAACCCCTGATCCCTTCAGACTTGATTCCTGACTTTCCATAGACCAGCCCATGGTCCAAGGTTCCACTTAGGTATCTCAGCACCCACTTTACAGCTCTCCAATGTTCTTTTCCAGGAGACACCATATATCTGCTAACTACACTTAGAGCATAGGAGATATTAGGCCTAGTTAGGACCATAGCATACATCATGCAGCCAACTGCATTAGCATAGGGAATTTTAGCCATCTCTAACTTTTCTTCTTCTGTCTTTGGACACTGCAAGCTGGAGAGCTTAAAATGTGTTGCTATTGGAGTCATCACAGGTTTACATGAGGTCATCCCAAAGGTTTCCAGTACCCTCCTCAGATATTTCTCTTGAGAAAGAAATATGATGCCTTTGCTTCTATCCCTCTTGATTTCCATGCCTAGTATCTTCTTTGCTGACCCCAAATCTTTCATCTCAAATTCAGAGCTCAGCAAATTCTTCAAAGCTTCAATTTCTTCTCTTGACTTACAAGCTACCAACATACCATCTACATATAGTAACAGGTATATGTAGAGATTTGTGCTTATTAGCTTGTAATATACACAGCAATCAAAACTGCATCTCAGGTATCTATGTGACAACATGAATTCATCAAACTTGAGATACCACTGCCTTGGAGATTGCTTGAGCCCATACAATGATCTTTTCAGCAAGCAAACATGGTTTGGTTTCTCAGAATCCACATAACCCTCAGGTTGAGTCATAAGAATTTCTTCCTGTAGTCTTCCATGTAAAAATGCAGTCTTGACATCAAGTTGATCAAGCTCTAAGTCATGAATTGCAGTCATTGCTAACAACACCCTTATAGAGGCATGTTTGACCACATGGGAGAATACCTCTTTAAAGTCAACTCCTTCCCTTTGAGTATAACCCTTTGCTACCAGCCTAGCTTTGTACTTTTTAGGTTCACTAGCTGTGAGGCCTTCCTTGACTCTGAAAACCCACTTGCAACCCACTGTCCTTCTGTTTCCAGGTTTTTCAATCAATATCTAGGTGTGATTCTTCTTAAGAGAAGCTATCTCATCATTCATAGCCTCATGCCATTCTGATTTGTTTGAGCTTTGAATAGCCTCTGCATAACTCTTGGGCTCATCTACATCAATATCATGTGAAGCAACTAGTGCATATGCTATCAGATCAGCATACCCATTTCTCTGTGGTGGTTTGATTTGTCTCTTTTCTCTATCTTTTGTCAACTGATAACCTTGTACTTGAGTTTGCCTTTGAGATTGTGGTTGAGGGTCACTGCATTTATTTTCATCTCCACTGTCTTGATCTGAGTTGCTCCCTTCTCAGATTTCTTTGAATCAGGATGCTCCACCTCAAATTGGATGTCTTCTTGCACTTGAGGTTTCTTAGTTTTCAGCCCAGCATCCTTTCTGATTTCCAAAATAGCCTTCTCATTGAATGCCACATCTCTGCTTATTATGCACCTTGGAGGTTCTAGATCAGTGCACCATAGTTTGTATCCTTTAACTCCATCAGGATAGCCTAGGAACTGACCTTTGAGAGCCCTGGGTGCTAACTTTCCTTGACTGATATGTGCATAAGCAGGGCATCCAAACACTTTAAGATTGACATAGCTTGCTGGTTGCCCATGCCACATTTCAAATGGAGTCTTAAAGTCTAGAGCAGCAGAGGGACTCAAATTCACCAGATAACTTGCTGTTAACAAGGTTTCTGCCCAAAGACTTTTTGGAAATTTTGCTTGCACCAGCATGCACCTCACCTTATCCATCAAGGTCCTGTTCATTCTTTCTGCCAATCTATTTTGCTGAGGTGTTAACCTCACAGTTTTATGCCTTGCTATCCCTTCATTTGCACAGTAACTGTTAAATTGCTGATTGCAGAACTCAAGTCCATTGTCTGTTCTTAACTTCCTAACCTTCTTTCCAGTATGATTTTCAACTAAGGTTTTCCATTCTTTGAATTTATTAAAGACCTGATCTTTGTGCTTCAGTACATAGACCCAAACCCTTCTTGAATAATCATATATTATTGACAAAAAATAGCTATTTCCACCTAATGAGCTTGTCTGTGCAGGTCCCCAGAGATCAGAGTGTATGCAGTCTAGGATGCCAATAGATTTCCTAGTTGAGTTTTTGAAACTGTGCCTTGTGGACTTTCCATATACACAATCTTCACAAAATCCTAACTCCTCTATCTTATCCTTCCCCAGAACTCCTTGTTTCTTAAGCTCTTTTAACCCCTTAACACTCATATGCCCCAATCTTAGGTGCCACAACCTGGTGCTTTCCCCACTAGTGCCAACAATCACATCTGTTATCCCTGTAACTGCCTCACCGTCTAGGACATATACTCCATTCTTTTTAAACCTGTTAGAGTGCAATTTATGCACTAGTTTTGCATTGTTTACTTCCCTTAATATCGATGTTTTGCACTTAATAATAGTGATTTACTTGTGTTTTACTTTTGTAGGTGCAATTCTATTGATTGGTGATAAAATTGAGCTATAAGATGATGTTTAAGGATGATTGTTCTCTTGGAGAAATTTAGAGAGTCAGAAGAACTTTGTTGATAAGGCGTGGGCGCGTGCTGTCAACTGCGAACCTGCAGTTTTTAGTTTAACGTGTTTTGTATTTTTGGTTATTTTTGTAATTACGAATTTAATATTTCAGATATTAGTATTTTATTTTAAATAGAATTCTAGAGGAGAAGAGAGAGAGAGTATTTAAGGGAGGAATCAATTGTGAAAAAGAGGGATTTTGGATTGGAGAAAAAGAAAGAAACCCTGGATCTAATTTTTCTCTTCTCTCTATGAAGAACTAAACTTATTTTTCTGGTTGAAGGATAATGAAGCTTTGATTCATCACTACTGTGAGATCTTTCTTATGCTTTAATTGTTTTATTACTTTTTGGGTATTTGTTTATTCTCTGAATTAGTTTCATGATTATGTTTGTTAATTAGGTAATTGGCCACTATTTAATTATTAACTTAATCTATTGTCAATTAAAGGATTCATCGTATGAAGAATTTAATGTTTGTGACAAATAACATAGCAGAGAGTTGTGTTGTGAGAATAAACAATCTAATTTAAATGAATCATCATATGTGTTGATTAGGATTTGGGTCTCTCTGGTTTTTCAGGCTGTCAATTGATTAAATCCTATGATCGTATCTAGGGTTGTCTATTGATTAGGGAAATATCCAACGGTCGTACCTTGGTTATCGACTAGTTAAGGAGAGATTGGCTATTAGAGGGTCTCAATAGCTATAACCGGTCTATTCATAAGTAATAATAATCTATATTTGAATCAATGATCAGTAGTCGAATCAAGCTTAGTTAATTCCTTCAACCAGAGCTTTCTCCAATTTGAATTACAACTTTAATTTGCATTCTTGTTATTTCAATTTGATTTTTATTATTGTCAACAATTCCCCCATTTTACGTTTTACGTTTCAAAAGGATTTAAATAATTACCGATCTTTGTGGACACGACCCTGCTCAATCACTATACACAATTTATTTAAAGTAAGAATTTATTTTTGTTGGCTTCGACAACCATCAAAACCCTTTCATTACTATCTTAGAGTCCTTCATGATTAGCAATCTACCAGATTCAAGCTTAATACTAAACCCATTCTGATCAATCAAACCTAGTGAGATTAAGTTCCTTTTTAAATCAGGAACATATCTGACCTCTCTAAGTTCCCAAATTGTCCCATCATGAAGCCTAAGACTTACATTTCCCATGCCAATGACTTTACATACAGCATTGTTACCCATCATTACTTTTCCCTCATCTAAATCATGGTAATCAGAGAAGTAAGTTTTAAATGGGCACATATGAAAGGTGCAACTAGAATCTAGTATCCATTTACCTCTCTGGAGATCCTCTGTAGCCACACATACACCAGCAGATTCATAGCCTTCTTCTTCTACTGTAGCTGCATCACCATTTCTTTCATTGCTTTTGTTCTTCAATTCTTGACAATCTCTCTTAAAGTGGCCTTCTTTATGACAATGGAAGCACTTTTTGTTTTGTGATTTAGTCTTCTCTTGTTTTTGTTTCTTCTTCTTTCCATCATTCTTGTTAAATTTACCTTTTACTGATAACCCTTCATCATGCATCATATTTCCAGATTTTTCTTGTAGCCCTCTAGTATTCAAAGCAGTCTTAACCTCATCTAATGATAAGGTTGATCTTCCAAACATAAGGGCATCAACAAGATTTGAATAAGACTGAGGTAGAGAGCTCACCAGAAGCAATGCCTTTCCTTCATCATCCAGCCCTTCATCAATGGTTTCAAGTGTGTCACAAACTTGATTAAATTCATCGATATGATCATCCAGAGAGGACCCTTCTGCCATCTTCAGTGTGAACATCCTTCTTTTGATATACAACCTATTAGCCAAAGATTTAGTCATGTAAATCTTTTCTAATTTGGCCCATAGGTCTGCAACAGTTTTCTCCTTGGCAACCTCCCTTATCACTGAGTCACCAAGACTCAATATGATGGTGCTTCTGGCCTTCTTGTCTATCTCGGCAGCCATTTCAGGTGTCTTGGAGAATGATTCTTCTTTCCCTTCCTTCTTGGTGACAGGTTCGAGTGCATCCCCTAGCCCCTGTGTTATCAGCAAAGCCTCCATCTTCACCTTCCACATGTTGAAATCATTCTTGCCAGTAAACTTTTCAAGATCGATCTTAGTTGAAACCATACTTGTCATTTGGTTGTAGATCTAGCTCTGATACCAATTGTAGAATCTCAGGTACTATTGACTGATAGAGCAACCCAAGACTCTGCCCCAAGACCCCAAGCCAACAGAACAAGATGCAGCAAGATGTTTAATTGAAAAGCTTAGACTAAGATGAACCTATGGAACTTAGATGATCAATCAAAATAGTCTAAAGAATCAAACGAAAGTAACGTAAAGAAAGAACAAAGAATCTTTAACGTGGTTCAGCTAGATTTCTCTAGCTTACATCCACGGGAGGGAAAGAGCACAACTTTATTGATTTCCTTCAGACGAATTACAGAGTAAATGCTTAGCTTTCTAAGAAAGATCACAACTAGCTTATATAACCAGTTGCCTTCTCTCTCTTTAGCTCTCTCTGCTCTCCAATCCGTTGCTTCCACATCAGCTGTTCCATAACAGCTTTAGTTAACGAACCTAGAAAAAACCCCAGCACCTCACGTGAGTTCTTCATGCTTCTAACAACATATAACGAACTTTGCAAATCCGAACTCAAGCACGTGATATACGCGTGAATCACTTAAGTCTAAACGACAAACCCATACGTCGTTCAGAAGTGTATTTCTTTTACTCTTCAAAACGCAGGATCCTGTGCCGTTTGAGCTTAAGTGTTTCCAGCTTCTAAACGCAAAGTCTTCTACCGTTTTGGTTTTTTGGATTTTCTTTCACAAACAACACGTAGTTACCACAAAAAATAAAAATTCCAAAATCAATACTGTAATTAAGCAATTGTTTCTTTCGAATATCTATTTCAATTTTTCAATCAACAACAAGCATATCTATATGATATGCTCGAACATATACTTCACAAGTAGTACATTTATTAAATTAAAAATAAATTCAACCTCGAAAATGCTTCGAGATGATTAATTTTTCATAAGGATATTGAATAGTAAATGATTTTCTTAGAATAAAGTAGTCATGAAACCTTGACCAATGTACCTTAAAACTCCGATTGTTTGTTGACCATAATTCATGAATACGGTTACTATAGGGCACATATTGTGAATATCTATGAATGCTTTGAGTTTATTTCTTTCTCTTGTTTGAGACAAGTAGAGAATATTATATTCTTTTTTTCTTGTTAGGATCGGACATATGTTAGTTATTTTGATATTGTTATAGGATGGATAAAGTCAAAATCTAGTGGAGTGTGGACTTGAGTGCAATGAATCCAAAACTCAGAGTCCCAAACTGGTTCGTTTTGATTAAATGATTCAGTCATTTGTCACATGCTGCACGTGGTTTTTTAAGTTCAAAAGCTAAACGACTCAGCAACTGTGGTTTTGGAGAAACAGAAGTGAAGCACGTGAGCCAGCTCGTGAAGAAGGGAATCAAGCCTGTTAAAAGCCGTTACACACATGTCCAGATTCTGTGCAATCCAGGTTTCAGCATCAGGGGTATAAAACTGGTCGCTGAGGGAGAAATACGTGTGGTTTTAGAGAGAGCTTGAGAGAGAGATCAGAAAGTGAGAGAGTGTAATCTTGTTGCTTGTAATCTCTTGTTGAGAAGCTCTGTATTTGTCTTCTTGATTCATCAATAAAGCTTTTCCTGTGGCTTTTCCTGTGGATGTAAATTGTGCATGTAATGCATAATTGAACCACGTAATATTCTATTCTTGTGTGTTGTGAATTGTTTATTGTTTAGGTTAAGCACTGATATTAATCATTAGATCTAGAGCCTATTGGGATTGAGTTGGGAACTTGGTATCTAATCTTGGTTTCTTCTGCAACTTGTTTGATCAAGAACTTGAGTCTCCTGGGTAGTGGCTTAGCATCTTGAATCTTAAAGGATGCTAAATCACTACACGTGGTATCAGAGCTGGAGTCTTGAGTCAAAGATCCAAGTATGACTTCTACCAAGGTTGATCTCGAGAAGTGCAATGGGAAAAACGATTTCAATATGTGGAAGGTGAAGATGGAAGCAGTGTTAATAACTCATGGTCTTGGAGATGCCCTGCTACCAGTTACCAAGAAGGAGGGGAAAGATGTCTTTACATCAAAAACTCCAGAACAGATGGCAGAGATTGATAGGAAGGCCAAAGGAACTATTATCTTGAGCCTTGCAGATTCTGTGATAAGAGAAGTAGCTAAAAAACCTATTGTTGCTGACCTATGGGCAAAACTAGAGAGCATTTACATGAAAAAGTCCTTGGCCAACAGATTGTATATCAAGAAAAGGATGTTCACATTGAAAATGCATGAAGGCTCATCTCTAAATGAACATCTTGATGAGTTTAATAAAGTGTGTAACACTCTTGAAACCATAGATGCAGCATTGGAAGATGAAGATAAAGCCTTGCTTATGATAAGCTCTTTGCCTAAGTCATACGAGCACTTCATTGATGCTTTGATGTATGGAAGGCAGACATTGTCACTGGATGAAGTGAAGTCAGCTCTTAGCACTAAAGAATTACAAGGGAAGCAAGAAAGCCTTGGTAATAGCTCTGGTGAGGGGTTAACTGTAAAAGCAAAACCAGAATGGAAGAAAAAAAAGCAAGGAAAGAATAAAGAAAAGCAAAAAAATCTGAGATGCTTCTTATGTCACAAAGAGGGGCATTTCAAGAAGGATTGTCCAGAAAAGAAGTTTCAGAAAAAAGGAAAGGATGGTGATGCAGTTGTTGTAGAGGAAGAATGATATGAATCTCCTGGTGTGTGTGTAGCAACAGAGAGCACAGACAGAGGTAAATGGGTACTTGATTTTGGCTGTACTTTCCATATGTGCCCTTATAAAAATTACTTAACTGAGTATCATGACTTGGATGGGGGTAGAGTTATGATGGGTAATAATGCCATGTGTAAGATCATAGGTATTGGAAATATAAGGCTTAAACTTCATGATGGAACCATAAGGGAGCTAAAACAAGTGAGGTTTGTACCTGAACTTAAAAGAAATCTGCTTTCCTTAGGAATGCTTGACCAAATGGGATATAGTATTAAGATTGAATCCGGTGAAATGATGATAATTAAAGGCATTGAAATCATCATGAAGGGTTTAAGGAAAAATGGAGTATTTGTCTTAGATAGGGAAGTAGTTACTGGTGAAGTTGGGGTGTCAGTAGATGCCAATACTGATAAAACCAGGCTATGGCATCTGTGGTTGTGGCACATTGGGGTGAAAGGGCTCAAAGAATTAGATAAGCAAGGTTTATTAGAAGGTGATAAGATTGGTGATCTGGAATTCTGTGAGAGCTGTGTTTTGGGGAATGCAACTTGAGCTGGTTTTAATAGGTCAGTATACAAGTCAAAGGACAAGTTGGAATACATACATTCTGACTTATGAGGACCAGATCAACAAGTATCTCTAGGTGGTAACAGTTACTTCTTATCTATTATAGATGACTACTCTACGAAGGTGTGGGTTTATACTCTTAAGAGCAAAGACCAAGTTTTTGAGAAGTTCCTTGAATGGAAAAACTTGGTTGAAAATCAATGTGGTAAGAATGTTAAAAAGCTCAGAACAGACAATGGTTTAGAATTCTGTAATCAAAGGTTTGATAACTTCTGTGCAAAGGAAGGAATAACTAGGCATAAAACAGTGAGGTTAACACCTCAGCAGAATGGGTTAGCTGAAAGGATGAACAGGACACTCATGGAGAGGGTGAGGAGTATGCTGGTTCAATCTAAGCTTCCAAAGACTTTGTGGGCAGAAATACTTTTAACTGCTTGTCATCTGGTTAACCTAAGTCCCTCTACAGCAATTGAGTTCAAAACACCTTATGAGAGGTGGACAGGACAACCAGCTAACTATGGGAACCTAAGAGCATTTGGTTGTCTAGCCTATGCTCACACAAGCCAAGGAAAACTAGCTCCTAGGGCTTTGAAAGGTTTCTTCATAGGATATCCAGAGGGAGTAAAGGGCTACAAGATCTGGTACACAGACTTAAGTCCACCCAGATGCATCATAAGCAGAGATGTGACCTTTAATGAAAAAGAGTTACTAAATCAGAAGTCAGCACAACAGCCAACTAAGGAAGATACTGAGACTAGTAAAAAGCAACAGTTTGAAGTGGAGCTTCCTAGGTTTGATGACTCTCTGGAAGCTGAAGATTCAGGTGGAGTCATTGACAGCTCAAGTGATCCAGAACTTCCTCAACAAGAACAAGAGTCTCAGGGACATGAGCAAGGTTACCAACTAACTAGAGATAGGGCCAAGAGACAAATCAAACAAACTAGAAGATATGGATATGCTGACCTTATCTCATATGCTCTAGCAACTGCACATCAGATTGATGAAGATGAACTAAAAGTCTACAAAGAAGCAGTCCAAAGTAAGTTTAGCAAAGAGTGGCAGCAAGCCATGGATGAAGAAATTATGTCCCTTTATAAGAATGACACCTAGGAACTGGTTAAGAAACCTGATAAGAGGAGAGTTGTAGACTGCAAATGGATCTTTAAAGTTAAAGATGGATTGACAGGAGACGAACCAAAGAGATTCAAAGCCAGGCTGGTGGCAAAAGGGTATACACAAAAGGAAGGGGTTGATTTCAAGGAGGTATTCTCACCAGTGGTCAAGCATGCCTCCATAAGAGTGATCCTAGCTCTGACTGCAGTACAAGACATGGAACTTGATCAACTCGATGTCAAGACTGCATTTTTGCATGGAAGACTCCAAGAAGAAATCTTCATGACTCAACCTGAGGGGTATGTGGACTCCATGAAACCTAGACATGTATGCCTACTCAAGAAATCTCTTTATGGTTTAAAACAGTCCCCAAGACAGTGGTATCTCAAATTTGATGAGTTCATGATAACAAATGGATTCATGAGATGCAATTATGACTGCTGTGTGTATTTCAAGCTGCTGGAAGATGATCTCTACATCTATTTCCTCATCTATGTAGATGACATGCTGATAGCTTACAAAAGAAGGGATGAAATAAAAAAGTTGAAGGTAATGCTGAACTCAGAATTTGACATGAAAGACTTAGGGACTGCTAAGAAGATTTTGGGTGTAGAAATTAAAATAAACAGAATAAAGGGAGAAATATTTCTCAATCAAGAGAGATATTTGACTAAGGTTCTGGAAACCTACAAGATGCTGGATTCCAACCCTGTACTAACTCCCCTAGCAGCTCACTTCAAGCTGAGTAATCAGTTGTGTCCAAAAACTGATGAAAAGAGGCTTGATATAAAAAATGTCCCTTATGCAAATACTGTAGGTTGCCTAATGTATGCTATGGTACTCACTCGACTAGACCTATCCCATTCAATAAGTGTGGTTAGCAGATATATGGCACAACCAGGGAGAGAACACTGGAGAGCTGTTAGATGGATCATGAGGTACTTAAATGGCTCTTTAAGCCATGGACTAGTATATGGAAGATCCAAAGGAAGAAGTGATGGGCTGCTGGGGTTTGTTGATTCAGACTATGCAGGAGACTTGGATAGAAGGAGGTCACTCACAGGCTTCATGTTTATGTATGAAGGATGCCTTATCAACTGGAAAGCTTCCCTGCAGCATGTGGTTGCTCTCTCAACTACAGAAGCTGAGTATACAGCTGCTACAGAGGCTGTAAAGGAAGCTTTATGGCTGCAGGTGCTGCTTGGTGAATTAGAAGTGAGGCAGAAGTCAGTGACTATACATTGTGACAGTTCCAGTGCCATTCATTTGTACAAGAACCCTGCACACCATGAAAGAACCAAACATATAGACATAAAGCTTTATTTCATCAGAAACGAAGTGTCTAAAGGAGCTGTAAAGATGGCCAAGGTGTATACAGATGAGAATCCAGCCGATATGCTGACTAAGGTAGTTCCCTCAGCAAAGTTCAACATATGCTTGGACTTAGTTGGTCTGAGCAGCCTTTAAGTTGATAAGCAGAAGGAGAAGGAAGCAGGAAAAGGAGTTTTTGATTCAAGGTGGAGAATGTGGACTTGAGTGCAATGAATCCAAAACTCATAGTCCCAAAACGGTTCGTTTTGATTAAATGATTCAGTCATTTGTCACATGCTGCACGTGGTTTTTTAAGTTCAAAAGCTAAACGACTTAGCAACTGTCGTTTTGGAGAAACATAAGTGAAGCACGTGAGCCAGCTCGTGAAGAAGGGAATCAAGGCTGTTAAAAGTCGTTACACACGTGTCCAGATTCTGTGCAATCCAGGTTTCAGCATCAGGGGTATAAAACTGGTCGCTGAGGGAGAAATACGTGTGGTTTTAGAGAGAGCTTGAGAGAGAGATCAGAAAGTGAGAGAGTGTAATCTTGTTGCTTGTAATCTCTTGTTGAGAGGCTCTGTATTTGTCTTCTTGATTCATCAATAAAGCTTTTCCTGTGGCTTTTCCCGTGGATGTAAATTGTGCATGTAATGCACAATTGAACCACGTAATATTATGTTCTTGTGTGTTGTGAATTGTTTCTTGTTTAGGTTAAGCACTGATATTAATCATTAGATCTAGAGCCTATTGGGATTGAGTTGGGAACTTGGTATCTAATCTTGGTTTCTTCTGCAACTTGTTTGATCAAGAACTTGAGTCTCCTGGGCAGTGGCTTAGCATCTTGAATCTTAAAGGGTGCTAAATCACTACACGGAGGATCCCCAATTATACCATTGGAATTCTATTTGCTCTAAGGATTAAAAAATAATATTTGTTAATTGATCTCAACCTTTATGAATTTCAAATTTTTTGTGTCGAGTAATAACTTAATCAACCCTTCAATAAAATACTCCTTGTAGAAATATCATTAGATATTTCAAAATGATATTTCAACCCAGTCTTTTATTTTTTATTACGAAAAAGAATTAGTCATTACACTAGTTCATGCATCATGACATGAATTTTATTTCTATCAATATATGAAAGAAAGAGTAAAAAGACATTTTTTATATTGTAATTGTATTTTTTTATATTGTTTTGCTTCTCTTCTTTTTTCTGATAAAAAAATGGGCTTAAATGGACATAGAGGATTATTTCATTCCTGATAATTATTTCTTTAACTTGCAGATATGAGCATGCTTTAGATTGGAATTGTGGGGAGTATTACCTGATCATTTCTACAAACTTAAAGCCCCAATTAGTATTCTTTTTATGTTATGCAGAAGTATCCTTCTTATCCCCCCACTTTGTGTTTGCAACTCCCCTCCTATACATTGTAATATATAAAATAGCTAATGAAAAATGAAAATTCTATAGGGTTGGTCTTTTAAGCCTTCTTCAAGTTAGGATGATCAATATACTTGTCTTGGGGTAAGGGGTTTCCTCTACTTTTACTTTTGTTTACTTATCCTTAGCACTTGTACATAGGAAATGAGACTTAATCCGCGTTTACTACGAATTTAGAAGGTGTTTTCTTTCACTCATAAGTAACTATCTAATTTCTTTTATTAACCTAAAGAGTAAATAGATGAATAAAAAAAATGAGGATTTCTATTCAAGTTCTTTTTTTTCCTAGAGCGAAAAGCTTAGGTTTTGGTGAATTGCACGTGGACATATTGATAAAACATATAAAGTTAATGGTACTTCGTAACTAATCGATATTGAGCAGCAGCTTGCAAACCATCTAAAAGGAATATTTATTATTTGACAGATATCCTCAAATAAAAATTCCAATAGGGGCAATACTTGAAATGGCAATCCATGAAAAAAATACCGATATTGAGGTCAGCCAAAACAAGATTATAACTAAAAGGGATTATTGAATAACTTAGTATAATTGCTATGACTAATATAGATGGACCAATACTAAGTAAACTACTATTTCCTCTAGGTGAAAAAAGCTTTTCATTGTAAGGGAGGTTTGTTGCATCATCTAAATCTTGAAGAATTCCCAAAGGGCTGGCATATTTAGGCCCAATATGCTGTTGTTAAGACACTGATTGTGATTGCCAATACATAAATCGAAATAGGGGCAAGCACCCTTCAGATCTCATACACCTCTTGTAGGGGTTTCAATCTAAAAAAAGAATTGATATCTTATACTTCGGTGTGGTGATTATCATTTCAACGATCAAATTCCCCCATAATGATATCTATACTACCTAATATCATCATAATATTAGCGAATTTCATTCTTTCAACTAATTAAGAAAGAATTTGCAAATTGATAAAATCCGGTGGGCGAATTTTCTATCTTCAAGGAAACCTACTTTGATCCCCTATAAAAATAATTCCCAATTCTCCTTTTAGGGCTTTTACTCTCACATAAAATTCTTGTTTTGTCAATTCAAAGGTAGGAGAATGCTTTTTACTAATGAATTGATCTTCAAATCATTTCATTTTATATTGCCTTCTCCATCAAAACAACAGATTTCTAAATTTTCAAAGGGGCCTCCTGGAATTCCTTCTAAAGCTTATTTGAATAATTTTTATGGATTCTGCCATTTTGCCGATTTGGAGTGAATACCGAGCTAAGAATCCCCTTCTTTTTTCCACTGGACTTCCCAATCAAAACCATCATAGCACTCATAATGATCAACTTTATGAAGATTCCATTCTATTCTAAACATTGGTACCATTGGTCCTGATAAACCCCAACTTATTGCTTCTTCTCCACGAATAATGCCCACTCCTTCAACTCGTTCTAAAAAAATAGGGTTTCGCATAATAACTTTTTGATTTTCAACAACCCTGTTAAAAAATAATCATAGAAATCCAAACATTTATCTATCCAACCATAGGGTAAATTAGCTACTACTCCTCCAATATGAATAATTATGCATCATTCTTGTTCCAGTGGCAGATTCGAACAGATCATATGCTAATTCTCTTTCTCTGAAAATATAGAAGAAAGAAGTTTGCGCACCAAAATTTGCCATAAAAGGCCAAGCCATAACAGATGAGAAGTTATACGACTCAACCCCAAATTACTTACTCTGATATAGCTGGCCCTTTGAAAATTTGGATGGAAGAAAGAGTTTTTGTTATTTATTATTGCATTTCTTAATTATTTTACCCAAAATAGTGTCAGTTCTTATCATAGACAACTTAGGCAGTTGTCAAGAGATCCACATAGAAAGAAGGCCCATTAAATAAATTGTGTGTAATTTGTCTCTAAAAATAAAATATATTTTCATAATTAATAACCTTACATTGTGTAAATTAAAACCCGTAAATAATTATATTAATTTTTTTAGAGGAATTATACTGTAATTTGAAAATAAAATGTTGCCTGAGTTGTCCTTTATCCCAAGCAGACTACATTAATAATTTTTTTTAAACAAATTCTTATAAATTGTACCACTAAAATATTACATAGTGATTCTAAAACTCTAATAAAAGCGAAGATTTTAGTTTTAAAAAAAAAACTTAACGCTTTTCTTTTTTCCTATTCTTTGCTATTATTGTGGGTTCTTTGTTTTTTCCCCCTCCCTTTTGAAATCTGCTCTTCAAATAATTTAGTTTCATACAAAGACCTGCAGACATTAGTTATTCTAACTGTTCTTTGCTATCACAATCTTAATTGTTATTCTAACTATTCTCTTATTAATTATTAAAGTATTCTTATTCGTATGTGAAGTTTTTATTTTATTAAAAATAGTATGTTCTTGTTTGTTTCTAGTTTAATAATTTTCTATCTCACATACTAGTTAGAAGATTTTTTTGAGATGAATAAAATTTAAATAAATAGCTTACTCGAAGAATAACTTTTAACTAAGTAATCTCACCAAACCTGAAAAATTTGCAGCACTGCCAGTATGTCATTAATATGGTTGCCATAGATTTTACAAAGAGAGCAAATGATACAACAAGATATAATTTGAGCACTTATCTTGCAAGAAAGAAAAATCTGATTCGTGATTGTGTTGCATAAAATAAAACTGTTTCCTAATATCATCTGGCTTGTGGTTGTTCCAACAATTAATAGAACAATCACCATCCATTGCCAATTAGAGAGTTTCCTTCGTGGAAATGGCCTGAACCATTGAATAAAATAAAACTCTTGGTAGTTAATAGCCAATTAAACATCATTATGAATCAGATATATGATTGAAGGAATGGAAGATCACCGTTGCATATGTCCTATTCCGAAGGGTGGCCAATTTCACATCTTCCTTTTCTTCTGAACCTGATTCAGAAACTTCCTCATGGATATTACTCTTATCACCATCTTCAAATCCATCTACCTCAGAAAAGGTAGATTCTTTATTATGTCGATTCAGTGAAACAAACCTATGGAAAAAATTCATAAGATACACTATCAACATCGAAACTCAAGAACACTAGATAGTAAATTATAGCATTCCTTTGTTGAGGAAATATCCAAAGAAACAATATTTTTTTTAAAGAATAAAATGTAAAATCTGCTAGATTTTGTTTGGTCATCCAATCAATTTTACCACAACCAAATCATTATAACATCCACACTTGCACGCACAGAAAATATAACATTTAGCATCATATCCTCACAAAAGAGTCTTGTGATTCATAAGCTCCCAAGCAACCCAACAGATGAACTTTTCATTAAACAAACAAAAATTAGCTCTCTCTTTGCTTAAAAGATACCCATTAAAAGAATTGAAAGATCATCAATTAAACTAAAGCTCTGTGATTACATTCTTTCAGTTCATGAATAAACTGAATATGGATTGAAATTAATATCAAAAACTATCTTGTAACGTGATTTTCTCTAATATTTTACATTTCAGTTTTCTTTTCATTTCTACTAATATATTAAAAGCT
>NW_006262022.1:16794152-16795409 GCF_000493195.1 Citrus x clementina
AGGGCATAAACACTAAATTTTTCCCTATAATTGCCATATTGTAATTTCTAATTCTTTTGAAAAACAAATAAAACCTTCTGTTTTTTTATCGGTAATCAAACCAAGGCAAATTAATTAAGAAATTAAAATTTGAAAAAAATAAAAACGGAAATAGCAATCATAAATAAAATCATCAAATTGTTTAACCAAAATCAAGTTAGCCTACTGGAATTGATACTGAAATCTTAGATATATGATAAATCAACCAAGAATTGTAAAATAATAATATTAATACTAACAATAATATAAGTGCAAAAGAAAAATGTATACTGCCGACCAGAGACTTTGGGCAGGGGCTCATGGCAAGGGATTTTGGATTTGAAAAATAGAAAGGGTTATTTTCATTCGCCCCACATATTTTTTCATATTTTACATTATGCATTCAATACTTATGATGTGTCTCACAACGAGCCGAAAACAGTTGAGTCCATCATTAATTCCAATCCTTTCAGATTCTATCCACCTAAATTATTATAATACGCTCTTTTTGATTTGAATTGAATACAAATAACTTTGATATCTAGTGCAAAAATTTTTGAGTTGATTTAATTTGGTTCAACTTTAACACAAGCGCACATATCTCTAATTATTTACTAATTTGTTCGTTCCCTCTTCTTCAACCAATCCTTCCAGTCTTGACCCCATGGTTTGTGCTCTTTAAAAGCAATAACATGAATTGCGAAAACATAAATTTAAACCAAAAAAAGAAAAAGATAGAGTTATCACACATCAGGATTTATTTGTGTTCATGATGAACACTTTGCATATATACACATAATTTTATTTAAATTAAAAATAATGCACTTTATTTGTTATTATGATATTGATTCCATGGGTTATTGATCTCCATAAAAGTTTTAGACCAAGTCTGCTGTGTGATTTGAAACCTTCTCTTGTCCAATAAAGGCTGTCCAGTTGTCGGTATGAGCATCGGCAAGAACCCATATAACTTCTTGAGGCTGGTTTTTAAAGTCAAATTTAGTACATTTAGCTTTAGCACCTATCTTCCTCCTCCCCTTTGGCTGTTGGTTAATTGATTCAGGGTCAGGGTTAGAGCTCCCGGCAGCATCCTACATGTATATGCATACACATGGATGTTACATAAAATATAATAAAATTAAAAGCAACAAGTTAAATACAAGCCAAAAGTGAGATTTGATTTTGACAGCTCACTCACATTGGTAAGAACAACTACTGGTGGTGTCTCAAGCTTCTTCT
>NW_006262022.1:16795509-16797177 GCF_000493195.1 Citrus x clementina
CATGCTTTTTAAAATAAATTTCTGTAACTATATATTCGAGCTATTAATTGAAAAAAAAAATACTCAGTATATAATAACAAAATAAAATTAATATACGTGTTCCACAGAATTACAAACAACATGAAATTTTAGCATAGCTCTCTCTAATTTGAAAGTTAACTTTCAAAGCTATGAAAACCTAGATAAGAAGAAATTGAGTGTTAGAGCAACCTGGTCAATTTTTCCTTTGTAATTAGCGTGGGTTCTTTGCCTCTGCTCGAACATCCACCCTTCAGGCAATCCAATTCTTCCGCCATCTATCAGTGGACTTCTAGGCCCTTTTCCCCTTCTCGGCTTTTGATCAAGAGGAGGCACCATCCTCAAAGGCACAGCGTCAATGATCTGAAGCTCATTGGGTGGAATCAAAATGTTAGTTTCTTCGGCTTTTGTCTTCTGCAAAATGCAACAAAAAATGAACCCCAAAAGAAAAAGAAAAAAAAGAAACACAAACAAATATACAATTAAAGAGAAAATTGCCTTATCATGGTGGTGATAAAAGTGAAGAAATGAAATCTATGTGTCGTTTAGTTTAGTGGGTGCATGTACCAGCTGGAGGAATAGAGAGAGTGAAATACTTTTTTTTTTTAATGGCAAATACATGTAACTATCAGTCCTTGAGTGGTAGGTATTGTGTAAGTAAAATAAAATAAATTATACCTAGGAGCTTATATAAGTTTAAAACATGCAATGAATTTTAAGGAAAAATAAAAAATAAAAATACATAAATAAAAGTTTATGCATGACCGAAATAAACCTACCTCTATTAGATTAATTTATACTTGCATGTTAAAATAAAAACTCATGGGAACTAACCCTATCATTAATTTGAAAGGGACACAAGAATTGTTGATAAAGAGTGTAGTAGTGTTAGGTGGTTTTAAATCTCTCTTAACTCTAAAAGCTAGCTCAAGAGATAAGGTTTTCCCTCACACTTATAAAGTGACTACCAGCCTCTTTCACAGTCGATATGGAATAACCCCAACAATTGCCTCTTGACACACAGGCTTTGGATAAAAAATATAGACACCTGCTCTCTCTATTAGATTGTTAGGCTGAGATGTTGGTAAATTTGCGTTTTGATATCAGTTTTAGGTAGTCCTAGGTCTCTCTCAACCCTGAAAGTTAACTCAAGGGATGAGGCTTTCCCTCACAATTATAAAGTCACTACCAACCCTTCCACAACCGATGCGAGATAACCCGAACAAGTAGCAATTATAGTTTATCTAATTAGAATAAATAGAACTTTTGGAAAAAGAATTATTATTAATTTGAAAGGGACATAAGAATGTTGCTAATAAAGAGTGTAGTAGCAATTATAAGTTTATCTAGTCAGAATAAATAAAACTTTTGAAAGAAAAATAATTAATAAGAAGATTCTCTTATAATGAAAACCATAAAGAAAAAGGGATAAACTAAATACACGTTTATTTTTATCTTTCCAGTTGTATAAGATTTATACAAATTTCTTTTGATGCAAAAATAACAATAGCAGTTAAATCTCATAGATATCTTATGTTTCACTGGTATTAAATATCTTTTAGATTGTCCAATTCACATAAAAATCAGTAGTAAAGCCATATGTAAGCAATTCACCTGTAAAGAAATATTAATTTCACATTTATGTTCCTA
>NW_006262022.1:16798203-16799936 GCF_000493195.1 Citrus x clementina
AGAGATTACTTAATAACCTCAAATTGAATGAATAGAGAGTGGAAATTGGATAGAGATATAATGTTCAGTAAGTTAAAAAATAAAGCAATAAGGATGTATCTGAATAAGAATTTTTTCTCATCGAGGAAATTGTCGATTATTTCATTTTATTATTTTTTAAAGGAAGTTGTCCATTTCTCACATTATATGTCTTCTAAAATGTCATGAATAGAACAAATGACGGTTTTTTTATTTAAATTAACTCATGAATGAGAGACTCATGCTGCGGAACTAATATGAATAATAATCAGATAAAGCTTCCATGAACAAGAGAATCATGTACCTTAATTCTTTCTTCATCAATTGTTGTTCCGTTAGGGTTAATTCACAAATTTTTTAAAGCAGTAAAATTGTTAAATTAAAAAAATGTTAATTAAGCAAAATTTACATCAGATCTGAGCCTCGAGCCATCTAATTTGTTGATGATCTTATTAGAGAATCAAGAAAATGGCATATAGCAAGGATAGGAGCTGAATTAATTACCCCATCGGTCATTTCTTGAGAAGCAAATGTCGGTACTGATGATGAGGCCTTCAAGCCTCTACTTTGCCAACCAATTAACCCTAGAAATTGAGAAAGAGCGGAAGATAGAGAGAGGGAACAGATCTAGGGAGTGTCAAACAAATTGGCTTATTATTGTGTCCTTTTTATTGCATGCAAAAGTTGGCAATGTTTGCACATTTGGCAAGTAAAGGTGGAGGAGATTCAGGGTAAATTTGCTAAAGCAACGGCTACTCTCATTATTGGGGCCCAAATTAAGTTTGTCTAGATATAATGCTATATTTTTATCTAGGCAGGCCCCATTTTTTTCCCTTTACTGTTTTGAAATAGTGTAGATTAAGTAGTTACTTTATTAATTTAATGTAAATGTTACATTTTGGTCCTTTAACTTTACTCTGTTTTTTTGTTTGCCATGTTGTTTGTAGATTCTATATTATGAATCGTATCAAATAGATATAATTCTGCCATTAAGACGAACTTTTTTAGTTTTTTTGCAAGACATAAATTTGCACGAGCGTTGAAAGAAATTGCAATGTATTTCTCATTTGAAACTATTTTTCTGGAATAAATTCCATATCTTATTTTACTCAAGTCACAATAGTAAATGGTTTGCTTTATATATAGCGCATATGAGCTTCCATTATTTGATGTTTGGTCCCCGTATCTGTAAGGATTTGCAGTATCTAATTGCTTGGATAATTAATTAATTAATTAAACAGTTTCATTCTTTTTTAAAGTAGAAATTCCATATGTCTTGTGTGTTTTGTTATCAATAAATTTTTTTATCAACTTCTCCGATGCATTGAATAAGAAAAAATCTAAACTATAGAAATTGTTGTTATCACACATCATGATTTATTTGTGTTCATGATGAACACTTTGCATATATACACATAACTTTGTTTAAATTAAAAAAAAAATCCACTTTATTTGTTATTATGATCTTGATTCTATGGGTTATTGATCTCCATAAGAGTTTTAGACCAAGTCTGCTGTGTGTCATTTGAAACCTTCTCTTGTCCAATAAAGGCTGACCAGTTGTCGGTCCGAGCATCAGCAAGAACCCATGTAACTTCTTCAGGCCGGTTTTTAAAGTCAAATTTAATACCTTTAGCTTTAGCACCAATCTTCCTCCCCCTCTTTGGCTGTTGGCTACTTGATTGAGGGTCAGGGTTAGAGCTCCCAGCAGCCTT
>NW_006262022.1:16802318-16803189 GCF_000493195.1 Citrus x clementina
AAAAAAATAAAAATAAATAGAAGTTTCCTGTTGGCCCAAATAAACCTGTCTTTTCTAGAATAATCTATGCATACATGTTAAAATATAAACTCGTGGGCAATAACCCTATCATTAATTTGAAAGTGACACAAGAATATTGTTGATAAAGAATGTTGTAGTGGTAGGTGGTATAGGACATCTTTCAACTCCAAAAGCTTGCTCACTAGATAAGGTTTTCCATCACACTTATAAAGTCACTATCAACCCCTTCCACAACCAATGTGGGATAACCCCAAAAATCTCCTCCTCACACAAAGGGCTTGAATCAAAAGCATAGACACCTATTCTCTCAATTAGATTATTAGATTGAGATGTTGGTGAGCCTGAACTTTAATATTAGTGTTTGGTAGTCTCAAGCCTCTTTCAACCTCAAAAGTTAGGCCAAGGG
Source organism: Citrus x clementina (assembly GCF_000493195.1). NCBI lineage: Eukaryota > Viridiplantae > Streptophyta > Magnoliopsida > Sapindales > Rutaceae > Citrus > Citrus x clementina. The sequence goes on from NW_006262022.1 coordinate 16,802,746, forward strand.
GTGAGGCTTTCCCTCACACTTATAAAGTCACTACTAACCCCTTCCACAACCGATATGGGATAACCAGAACAAGTAGCAATTATAGTTTATCTAATTAGAACAAATAGAACTTTTGAAGGAAAAAAGAATTAATAAAAATACTCTCTTATAATGAAAACCATAAACAAATAGGGATATACTAAATACACATTTATTTTTATCTTTCTAGTTGTATAAGATTGATGCAATTTTTTTTCCTACAAAAACAATAGTAACAGTTAAATCTCATAGATATCTTATGTTTCACTGGTATTAAATAACTCTTAGATTGTCTAATTCACATAAAAATCAATAGTAAAGCCACATTTAAGTAATGCACCTCTATAGAAATATTAATTTCACATTTACGTTCCCAATCATATTGGCTATCATAATTAATAATTCTTTTTTGGCAGCATAAACAAT
>NW_006262022.1:16805780-16807021 GCF_000493195.1 Citrus x clementina
AAGAAAAAATCTAAACTATAGAAATTGTTGTTATCACACATCATGATTTATTTGTGTTCATGATGAACACTTTGCATATATACACATAACTTTGTTTAAATTAAAAAAAAAATCCACTTTATTTGTTATTATGATCTTGATTCTATGGGTTATTGATCTCCATAAGAGTTTTAGACCAAGTCTGCTGTGTGTCATTTGAAACCTTCTCTTGTCCAATAAAGGCTGACCAGTTGTCGGTCCGAGCATCAGCAAGAACCCATGTAACTTCTTCAGGCCGGTTTTTAAAGTCAAATTTAATACCTTTAGCTTTAGCACCAATCTTCCTCCCCCTCTTTGGCTGTTGGCTACTTGATTGAGGGTCAGGGTTAGAGCTCCCAGCAGCATCCTGCGTGTATATGTATACTCAAGGATGTTACATCGAATATAAGAAAATTGAAAACAACAATTTAAATACAAGCCAAAGATGAGATGTGATTTTGAAAGCTCCCTCACATTGGTAAGGCCAACTACTGGTGGTGTCTCAAGCTTCTGCCGGTCATTTTCTTGCAATGCGTTAGGAGTAATTGGATTAATATTTTGTCCTTTTGACAGTAAGTGCTTCTCGACTTCTTTAAATGATCTGAACTGCTTGTTTGTCCCCGGCTCATAGTAGAACTGCACATTCATTTGAAACACACTCAACAATCAGGCTCACCACATGCTTTCGAAATAAATTTCTGTAACTATACATTTGAGCTATTAATTGAAAAATACTCAGTTCATAATCATTAATTAAAATTAATAAACATGTCCCACAGAGTTATAAACAACATGCAATTTCAGCATACTGCAGCTCTCTAATTTAAAAGTTAACTTTCAAAGCTATGAAAACCTAGATAAGAAGAAATTGAGTGTTGGAGAAACCTGGTCAATTTTTCCTTTGTAATTAGCGTGGGTTCTTTGCCTCTGCTCGAACATCCACCCTTCAGGCAATCCAATTCTTCTGCCGTCTATCAGTGGACCTCTAGGGCCTTTTCCCCTTCTCGGCTTTTGATCAAGAGCAGGCACCATCCTCAAAGGCACAGCGTCAATGATCTGAAGCTCATTGGGTGGAATCAAAGTGTTAGTTTCTTCGGCTTTTGTCTTCTGCAAAATGCACCAAAAAAAGAAAAAGAGAACGCAAACAAATATACAATTAAGAGAAATTGACTTATCATGGTGGTGATAAAAAGTGAAGAAAATAAAATTCTTTCAAGTCGTTT
>NW_006262022.1:16807755-16809477 GCF_000493195.1 Citrus x clementina
GCAAAATTTCATCAGATCTGCGCCTCGAGCCATCTAATTTGTTGATGATCTTATTAGAGAATCAAGAAAATGGCATAGAGCAAGGATAGGAGCGGAATTAATTACCCCATCGGTCATTTCTTGAAAAGGAAGTGTCGGCACTGATGATGAGGCCTTCATGTCTCTACTTTTCCAACCAATTAACCCTAGAAATTGAGAAAGAGAGGTAGATAGAGAGAGGAAACAGATCTAGTGAGTGTCAAATAAATTGGCTTATTATTGTGTCCTTTTTATTGCATGCAAAAGTTGGCAATGTTTGCACATTTGGTAAGTAAAGGTGGAGGAGATTCAGAGTAAATTTACTAAAGCAACGGCTACTCTCATCACTGTGGTCTAAATTAAGTTAATCAAGATATTATGCTATAATTTTATCTAGGCAGGCCCCATTTTGTTTTTCCTCTTTATGTTTGAAATACTGTTGATTAAGTAGTCATTTTACTAATTATAGGTAAATGTTACATTTTGGTCCTTTAACTTTGCTCTTTTTTTTGTTTGCCATGTTGTTTGTAGATTCTCTATTATGAATCGTATCAAATGGATATAATTCTGCCACTAAGACGAACTTTTTTTTTCAAGAGATAAATTTGCACGAGGGTAGAAAGAAATTATAGTGTATTTCTCATTTGAAACTATTTTTCTGGAATAAATTCCATATCTTATTTTACCCAAGTCACAATAGTACATGGTTTGCCTTATATATAGCGCATATGAGCTTCCATTATTTGATGTTTGGTACCCATATCTCTATGGATTTGCAGTATCTAATTGCTTGGATAATTAAGTAATTAAACAGTTTCTTTCTTTTTTAAAGTAGAAATTCCATATGTCTTGTGTGTTTTTTTATCAATAAAAAATTTTATCAACTTTTCCGATGCATTGAATAGGAAAAAATCTAAACTATAGAAATTGTTGTTATCATGGGGTTTATCACACATCAGGATTTATTTGTGTTCATGATGAACACTTTGCATATATACACATAATTTCGTTTAAATTAAAAATAATGCACGTTTTTTGTTATTATGATCTTGATTCTCTGGGTTATTGATCTCCATAAGAGTTTTAGACCAAGTCTGCTGCGTGTCATTTGAAAACTTCTCTTGTCCAATAAAGGCTGACCAATTGTTGGTATAAGCATCGGCAAGAACCCATGTAACTTCTTCAGGCCGGTTTTTAAAGTCAAATTTAATACGTTTCGCTTTAGCACCGATCTTCCTCCTCCTCTTTGGCTGTTGGTTGCTTGATTCAGGGTCAGGATTAGAGCTCCCAGCTGCATCCTGCATGTATATCAGTATAAGTATACACATAGATGTTGCATGAAATATACTAAAATTAAAAGCAACAATTTAAATACAAGCCGAAAGTAAGATTTGATTTTGAAAGCTCACTCACTTTGGTAAGGCCAGCTACCGGCGGTGTCTCAAGCTTCTTCCGGTCATTTTCTTGCAATGCATTATGAGTAATTCGATTAATATTTTGTCCTTTTGACTGTAAGTGCTTCTCGACTTCTTTAAATGATCTGAACTGCTTGTTGTTCCCGGCTTATAGTAAAACTGCACATTCATTTGAAACACACTCGACATTAGGCGCACCACATGCTTTTGAAATAAATTTCTGTAACTATACACTCGAGCTATAAATTGAAAAAACATACTCTGTACATAATAATAAAAATAAAAATTA
>NW_006262022.1:16812579-16815498 GCF_000493195.1 Citrus x clementina
TCGTCTCTTGGGCATTGTACATCACGTACACAGGACATCCAAATGCATGTAGGTAGAGAATAATCAGCTGGCTTTCCAGTCCACATCTCCATCGCCGTCTTCAACCCAATAGCTGTAGATGGCGACCGATTTACTATATAACAGGCAGTTTTGGCTGCTTCTGCCCAGAATGAATTGGGTAGACCAGCAGTCCTCAACATAGCTCTTATTCTTTCTGTAAGAGTTCTGTTCATCCGTTCTGCCACTCCATTTTGTTGAGGAGTGTATGCCACCGTGAACTGTCTCTGAATACCTTCTTGCTTACAGAAAGCAAGAAACTCGCCGTCTGTATATTCTCCACCATTATCTGTCCTCAAGCACTTGATCTTTTTACCAGATTCAAGTTCCACACGCGCTTTGTATTCTTTAAACACAGGAAATACATCTGACTTTTTCTTAATTGGATACACCCAACATCTTCTGGAATAATCATCAATGAAAGTCACCATGTACTTTGCACCTCCCATGGATATATCCGGTGATTCCCAAACATCAGAATGAATCAAGTCTAGAATGCATTTACTTCTAGCAATAGATCTACTGAATTTTAATCTATACTGCTTACTTATAACACAATGCTCACAAAATGGTAAACTTACCGATTTGAGCCCCGGAAGTAATTTTCGCTCAGAGAGAATCTTCAAGCCTTGTTCTGACATGTGGCCAAGTTTGAGATGCCACATCATCGTTGATTCTTCTCCATTTGACGCGACACACGCATCAGCCTCCTGTAGTGTTTCTCCTTTAAGCATGAATAGATTAGCACAGATCTTTTCTGCCTTCATCAATACAAGCGCGCCTTTAACGATCTTCATTATTCCATTCTCCACATGAGTTTTGTACCCATGACTATCTATTTGTCCCAAAGACAATAGATTTTTCTTCAGGCCGTTGACATGTCGTACCTCCCCAATTGTGCGAATTGTACCATCAAACATTTTTATTTTGATAGTACCAATACCAGCGATCTCCAAGGCATGATCGTTACCCATATATATAGATCCTCCTGAGATAAGTTCATATGTGTGGAACCATTCTCTCCTAGAGGTCATGTGCCAGGTAGCTCCCGAGTCTATAAGCCAGACATCAGAAAGTCGTTTTCTGCCTTCTGAAACAGTTGTTGCCTCACTGTAGAGAATTTCGCCATCATCCGAGGTACTTGCTACACACCCCTGAGCATTTGATGACTCAGGTTCTTTGCCCTCTCTTTTCTTCTGGTTACTCCAACACTCCTTTTTGACGTGCCCTTTCTTGCCACAGTTGTAGCATTTAACATTCTTCTTACTTCTGGACTTTGATCTACCATGATTTTGACTCCCACTGGGGCCACGTTCTGTTGATCTTCCTCTCGTCACCGATAGCGCCTCCGCTTGCTGCGAACTTGCTTGTCTGTTTTCCTTGTTTTTTCGCCTGCTCTCCTCATTTAATACGGAGGCTGCAACATCGTCGAAAACTAGACCCTCCACTGGATTGTTGTTTGTCAGGTTGATGATGAGTTGATCATACGAATCTGGTAGACTTTGAAGTAGAAGCTCTGCACGTTCATTTTCCTCTATATTATGACCCAACGTTGTAAGTTGTGAAAATAGAGTCTTCAAGGTGTTGATGTGGTCGGTCACCATTGTAGATTCTGCCATTCGAAGAGTATAGAGTTTTCTCTTCAAGAAGATTTTGTTATGTAGTGACTTGGCCTCATACAATTTTGTGAGAGTATCCCATATTTCCTTCGCCGTATTTTTCTCTGCCACACTGGATAATACTCCATCCGCAAGTGCCAAGTGTAGATCAGAAATGGCATTGCCGTCTACCTCGTTCCACTTGTCATCAGTTATCTCCATGGGCCTTTCTCCAATTGCTGCCAAGCAATTATTTTTCCTCAATACAGCTTTCATCTTCATTTTCCACAACGAAAAATTATTTCCGTTAAATTTCTCAATTTCATACTTTGCCGCCATTTTATTGATAAATACTGTACACAAGCTAGTGTACCACCTTGAATAGTTGTGAGTATGTGTGAGAATGCACACCAGGAAAGTTCCCAGGAAAGACTGGAGGGGTCACAATGGTCCCACTTAAAACCCAGACTCCTTAAGCTCTTATCGCCTTTGTGACAGAACTTTCCTAGACATGTACAGAACCACACAGTTGCTTTACTCACACCACTATTCCCTGCTTTGCACCGCAAAATTCTTGGATTGCTTCCACCGTTTCACGTGAATAGTACCGTATACGTGAATAATACCGTATACATGAATAGTGCCGTACACCGTATACGTGAATAGTGCCGTACACCGTATACGTGAATAGTGCCGTACGCCGTATACGTGAATAGTGTCGTATGCCGTATACGTGAATAGTGCCGTACGCCGTATACGTGAATACGTGAACAATTCCTAACTCCAAAAATACAACCAATAGCTCTGATACCACTGTTAGGAAATTGGTCGGTGAAGCAGACACGCAGCTAAAGTAAAATTGGAAGAAAAAATAAAGAACAAGCACAATAGAGGACACTAGAAATTACGTGGTTCAGCTTTTAGCCTACATCCACGGGCGAAGACAGAAGGAAAAATCTAACTCGTAAATTCCTTACCGCATGATGAATGTACTTAAAAAAACTTAACTGATCGGTCATTTACTTTTCAATTCAATCACTGTAACAAGAGCTTATAAATGCAAGCTCTTGAACTCTCTCTCAACTCCCTAAATTGCTCTCTGAATGGAATGAATTTGCTCATTCTCTTCGTTTCTATTTATAGAGAAAGCTTTGGCACTATTCATCAATTATATATTATTTTTTTCTTCTTTCTTTTGTCAAAGCCGTGTGCCTCTTATTTCTTCTTCAAACATTTACAGCTTCTAGATTGCGACTCCTCATTC
>NW_006262022.1:16815549-16871490 GCF_000493195.1 Citrus x clementina
AAAAAAAAGAATATATAAGGCTTTTAAAGCTTTTAAGATTAAGGACCAATCAATCTCCACACCATCCTTTCTGCTTCGCCATAGTCATGTTGCCTACGTTGCTGCTAGGCCACAAGAGGATCTACTCCAGACAAACTTATCAGTATTTATCGGCTTGGTCAAAACATCTGCTAGGTTCTCATTCGTATGAATTTTCTGTAAATCCACACTTCCATCTTCCACTACTTCTCGAACGAAGTGATACTGAACTCCTATGTGCTTTGTCCTGGAATGAAAGGCAGGATTCCTTGCAATGTGCAAGGCACTCTGACTGTCACAAAACACAGGAATTTTCTGTTGTTTGTGCCCGAGCTCCTCCAATAACCTTTGTATCCAAATAGCTTCCTTGCAAGCTTGTGTAACTGCCATGTACTCTGCTTCTGTTGTAGATAAAGCCACAACGGTCTGCAGTTTAGAAACCCAGCTTACAGCTGCTCCCGCAAATGTAAACACATAACCAGTAGTGGATTTTCTTTTATCAAGATCTCCTGCAAAATCTGAATCTACATAGCCCTTGACAGTAAACTCTGATCCTCCATAACATAATGCAAAATCTGAGGTTCCTCTGATGTATCTCAGAATCCTCTTCACAGCTATCCAATGCTCTCCACCAGGATTCGCCATGTATCGACTGACTGCTCCCACTGCTTGTGCAATGTCCGGTCTTGTACATATCATAGCGAACATCAAACTTCCCACTGCTGATGCATACGGTACTCGAGACATCTCCTTCCTCTCTGCTTCATTGCTAGGACACATACTTGAGGATAATTTGAAATTAACAGGAAGTGGGGTAGAAATTGACTTACAATCTTGCATATTGAAGCGCCGCAAGATTTTCTTCAAGTAATTCGTCTGCGAAAGCCAAATTTTCCTGTTAATTCTGTCTCGGTGTATTTGCATCCCTAGAATCTTGTTTGCTGGTCCCAAGTCCTTCATTTCAAACTCCCTAGCCAACTGTGCCTTCAATTCTTGGATTCGATCTTTGTTGGGACCTGCTACCAACATGTCATCCACATACAACAGCAAAATGATGAAATCATTATCTTCAAATCTCTTGTAATATGTACAATGATCTTAACTGAGTCTGTTGTATCCAAGGCTCATGATGAAGGAATCAAATCTCTTATACCAACACCTCGGCGCCTGTTTGAGACCGTATAGAGATTTGTTCAACCTGCAAACCAAGTTCTCCTTTCCTTTTTCTGCAAAACCTTCTGGTTGGAGCATATAAATTTCTTCTTCAAGTTCTCCATGAAGAAATGCAGTTTTAACATCTAACTGCTCTAGATGTAGGTCAAATGTAGCACACATTGCCAAGACTATTCTGACTGTTGTGAGTCGAACCACCGGAGAAAATATCTCGTTGAAGTCAATACCTTCTTTCTGAGCATATCCTTTCACTACCAGTCTCGCACGATACCGCTCCACTTGGTCATTGCCATCACGTTTGATCTTGTAGACCCATTTGTTTCCAATGGTTTTTCTTCCACGTGGTAGTGGTACAAGTTCCCATGTCTTGTTCTTGTGTAGAGCTTCAATTTCTTCCTGCATTGCTGTCATCCACAAAGCAACATCTGAGCTGTTTAAAGCTTCATGGAAAGTTGAAGGCTCTCCATCCTCTGTTAGAAGACAGTATGCAACGTTGATCTCTGTGACATACTCCGAGTGCCACGTTGGCGGTCGTCTCTCACGAGTTGACCGATGAACTTCTAGAGCCTCGGACTCAACTGGTTCTTGTTCCTCGTGCTCTGATGCTGCTTCAGAAGAATCTGAATCTTCTGGATTATTTTCGACATATACCGGCACAGTCTCTGACTTTTCTTTTACAGTGCCATCATCTTCATCTTTCTTTGCAGTTGATCTTCTACAAAAATAACATCTCTGCTGATGACGATCTTGTGGGCAGTGGGGTCCCACAGACGATACCCCTTTACTCCATCAGCATACCCCAAGAAGATACATCTTCTAGATTTTGCATCCAGCTTTGTTCTTTCTTGGGCATTGTACATCACGTACACAGGACATCCAAATGCATGTAGGTAGGAATAATCAGCTGGCTTTCCAGTCCACATCTCCATCGCCGTCTTCAACCCAATAGCTGTAGATGGCGACCGATTTACTATATAACAGGCAGTTTTGGCTGCTTCTGCCCAGAATGAATTGGGTAGACCAGCAGTCCTCAACATAGCTCTTATTCTTTCTGTAAGAGTTCTGTTCATCCGTTCTGCCACTCCATTTTGTTGAGGAGTGTATGCCACCGTGAACTGTCTCTGAATACCTTCTTGCTTACAGAAAGCAAGAAACTCGCCGTCTGTATATTCTCCACCATTATCTGTCCTCAAGCACTTGATCTTTTTACCAGATTCAAGTTCCACCCGCGCTTTGTATTCTTTAAACACAGGAAATACATCTGACTTTTTCTTAATTGGATACACCCAACATCTTCTGGAATAATCATCAATGAAAGTCACCATGTACTTTGCACCTCCCATGGATATATCCGGTGATTCCCAAACATCAGAATGAATCAAGTCTAGAATGCATTTACTTCTAGCAATAGATCTACTGAATTTTAATCTATACTGCTTACTTATAACACAATGCTCACAAAATGGTAAACTTACCGATTTGAGCCCCGGAAGTAATTTTCGCTCAGAGAGAATCTTCAAGCCTTGTTCTGACATGTGGCCAAGTTTGAGATGCCACATCATCGTTGATTCTTCTCCATTTGACGCGACACACGCATCAGCCTCCTGTAGTGTTTCTCCTTTAAGCATGAATAGATTAGCACAGATCTTTTCTGCCTTCATCAATACAAGCGCGCCTTTAACGATCTTCATTATTCCATTCTCCACATGAGTTTTGTACCCATGACTATCTATTTGTCCCAAAGACAATAGATTTTTCTTCAGGCCGTTGACATGTCGTACCTCCCCAATTGTGCGAATTGTACCATCAAACATTTTTATTTTGATAGTACCAATACCAGCGATCTCCAAGGCATGATCGTTACCCATATATACAGATCCTCCTGAGATAAGTTCATATGTGTGGAACCATTCTCTCCTAGAGGTCATGTGCCAGGTAGCTCCCGAGTCTATAAGCCAGACATCAGAAAGTCGTTTTCTGCCTTCTGAAACAGTTGTTGCCTCACTGTAGAGAATTTCGCCATCATCCGAGGTACTTGCTACACACCCCTGAGCATTTGATGACTCAGGTTCTTTGCCCTCTCTTTTCTTCTGGTTACTCCAACACTCCTTTTTGACGTGCCCTTTCTTGCCACAGTTGTAGCATTTAACATTCTTCTTACTTCTGGACTTTGATCTACCATGATTTTGACTCCCACTGGGGCCACGTTCTGTTGATCTTCCGCTCGTCACCGATAGCGCCTCCGCTTGCTGCGAACTTGCTTGTCTGTTTTCCTTGTTTTTTCGCCTGCTCTCCTCATTTAATACGGAGGCTGCAACATCGTCGAAAACTAGACCCTCCACTGGATTGTTGTTTGTCAGGTTGATGATGAGTTGATCATACGAATCTGGTAGACTTTGAAGTAGAAGCTCTGCACGTTCATTTTCCTCTATATTATGACCCAACGTTGTAAGTTGTGAAAATAGAGTCTTCAAGGTGTTGATGTGGTCGGTCACCATTGTAGATTCTGCCATTCGAAGAGTATAGAGTTTTCTCTTCAAGAAGATTTTGTTATGTAGTGACTTGGCCTCGTACAATTTTGTGAGAGTATCCCATATTTCCTTCGCCGTATTTTTCTCTGCCACACTGGATAATACTCCATCCGCAAGTGCCAAGTGTAGATCAGAAATGGCATTGCCGTCTACCTCGTTCCACTTGTCATCAGTTATCTCCATGGGCCTTTCTCCAATTGCTGCCAAGCAATTATTTTTCCTCAATACAGCTTTCATCTTCATTTTCCACAACGAAAAATTATTTCCGTTAAATTTCTCAATTTCATACTTTGCCGCCATTTTATTGATAAATACTGTACACAAGCTAGTGTACCACCTTGAATAGTTGTGAGTATGTGTGAGAATGCACACCAGGAAAGTTCCCAGGAAAGACTGGAGGGGTCACAATGGTCCCACTTAAAACCCAGACTCCTTAAGCTCTTATCGCCTTTGTGACAGAACTTTCCTAGACATGTACAGAACCACACAGTTGCTTTACTCACACCACTATTCCCTGCTTTGCACCGCAAAATTCTTGGATTGCTTCCACCGTTTCACGTGAATAGTACCGTATACGTGAATAATACCGTATACATGAATAGTGCCGTACACCGTATACGTGAATAGTGCCGTACACCGTATACGTGAATAGTGCCGTACGCCGTATACGTGAATAGTGTCGTATGCCGTATACGTGAATAGTGCCGTACGCCGTATACGTGAATACGTGAACAATTCCTAACTCCAAAAATACAACCAATAGCTCTGATACCACTGTTAGGAAATTGGTCGGTGAAGCAGACACGCAGCTAAAGTAAAATTGGAAGAAAAAATAAAGAACAAGCACAATAGAGGACACTAGAAATTACGTGGTTCAGCTTTTAGCCTACATCCACGGGCAAAGACAGAAGGAAATATTTTACTAGTGAAAAGGAGTTACAAGTATTGTAGTATTTTAGCTCACTACCCAAAACCCCAATACACCCAAACTCTCTCAATCACTGTAACAAGAGCTTATAAATGCAAGCTCTTGAACTCTCTCTCAACTCCCTAAATTGCTCTCTGAATGGAATGAATTTGCTCATTCTCTTCGTTTCTATTTATAGAGAAAGCTTTGGCACTATTCATCAATTATATATTATTTTTTTCTTCTTTCTTTTGTCAAAGACGTGTGCCTCTTATTTCTTCTTCAAACATTTACAGCTTCTAGATTGCGACTCCTCATTCTCCATTCTTCTTTTGTTTTCTTTTCCAACTAAAGATGGTGTTGACCATCTAGATAGCCCATTTGTTTGACAATATAGGCAGGGTAGATTAAGAGATTACTTAATAACCTGAAATTGAATTGAATAGAGAGTGGAATTTGGATAGAGATATAATGTTCAGTAGGTTAAAAAAGAAAGCAATCAGAATGAATCACGAATAAGAATTTGTTGTCATCGAGGATATTGTCGATTTATTTATTTATTTTTGCTTTTTTGTTTTTTTTGTTTTAAGGAATTTGTCCATTTCTCAGCCATATGTCTCCTAAAATGTCGGGACTAGAAAAAATGACGGTAATTTATTTAAATTAACCAATGAATGAGAGAATCATATTGCGGAACTAATATGACTAATAATCAAATAAAGCTTACATGAACGAGAGAATCATGTACCTTAATTCTTTCTTCCTCAATTGTTTGTTGTTCTCTTTGGGTTAATTCACAAACTTTTAAAACTTAGTAAAATTGTTAAATTAAAAAAAATTAATTAAGCAAAATTACATCAGATCTGTGGCTCGAGCCATCTAATTTGTTGATGATTGTATTAGAGAATCAAGAAAATGTCATATAGAAAGGGGATCATGATCCTCTCTTGATTTGAGCGCTCCAGATCTTTTACAGATCTTATGCCGCATGTGTTTTAGTGTTAGTGGATGATTGAGATTTAACTACTTTTTCTTTTTAATTTATTAACCACCAATCATATTAAAAAAATTTACTCAGATGAAGATTAAATTAGGAGAGGATCCAGATTCATAGCAAGGATATGAGCTGAATTAATTACCCCATTGGTCATTTGCTGCGATGCCAATGTCGGTATTGATGATGGGCCTTCATGTCTCTACTTTGCCAACCAATTAACCTTGGAAATTAAGAAAGAGAGGTGGATAGAGAGAGGAAACAGATCTAGTGAGTGTCAAATAAATTGGCTTATTGTTGTGTCCTTTTTATTGCATGCAAAATTTGGCAATGGTTGCACATTTGGCAAGTAAAGGTGGATGAGATTCAGGTGGGAAAATTTGCTAAAGCAACGGCGACTCTCATCGTTATGGTCCAAATTAAGTTTATCTAGGCATTATGCTATAATTTTATCTAGGCAGACCCTTTTTTTTCCCTGTTTTGAAATACTGTAGGATTTAGTAGCCATTTTACTGTAAGGATTTACAGTATCTAATTGCTTGGATAATTAATTAATTAATTAGTTTCTTTCTTTTTCAAAGTAGGAATTCCATATCTCTTGTGTTTTTTAAATTAATAAAAAATTTTATCAACTTCTCTGCTGGTTTGAGTAGGAAAAAATCTAAAGTATAGAAATTGTTATTATCATGGGTTTTATCACTGCTGTTTGTGAAAATAAGTAAACTCATATATCAAAAGTTTCAAAATCTCTTTGCCTCAGTGATCTTTAATTACAATTTGTATAAGGTGCTTTAAATTTACTAAATAAGAGAAATTCTAGAATACCTCTAAAGTAGTACAACCAATTGATGCATGCACGATATGTGTAATTAATTTTAATATAACCACCACTTATATAATGGTTTTTTAAAATAAATGTACACATTTTGAAGAATTTGAAAAATAAAACACAAATTTTTATTGAAGAAACCTCAAGGATAAAACACAATTCATACTCTCAGAAGCTTTGTTTTGCTACTTATGTTTTGCTTCTTCTTAGATTTGATGCATAAACCAAAGGGAAGAGGGGGTATATATACCTAAAACAAACTAATCACAATAATTCATTTATTCAACTACCACACAAATCCTCGCTATTTATCTAAACCTACCATTCACCTACTACACCAACCACACCAATCTTACTTATCACCCAAGCTCGCCTAACGTAGCAAGTTCTATGAGATGGGCTACGCTTTGTGTTTTTTGGACTTAGATAAAAAAACAAGTTGATGATCTAACACCTCCCCTTAAACTTGCTTTATAACACCCAATAAAGTTCTTAACCTGAAGAAATCTTCTTGCTTTAGTGGCTTGGTGAGGATGTCAGCAATTTGATTATTTGATTTGACATAGTTGTATTTCCTTTTTTCTAATGCACTCTTGTATGAAATGATAACGAGTAACGATATGTTTGCTTTGATCATTGAAGATTGGTTAGAGCAATTGCTGGTTTGTTATCGACACAAATCTTAGTTGGATCTACTTCTTCACCTTCATCATGTTTTGATAACTTGACTTCGCATTCGATTGGCGTGCTTATAGACTTGCAATCATTCATCTTGAACTTCTTGATAATCTCTTCTGCATAGCTTTCTTGGGAGATAAATATGCCTTTTTTTTCTAACTTGACTTCAATGTCGAGGTAATGTGCTATCAATCCGATGTCAGTCATCTCAAACTCTTTAATCATCACTCTCTTAAACTCTTCAAATAAGCTTAGATTACTTCCAGTAAAGATGAGATCATCCCTATACATGCACATGATTAAAATGTCTTTATCATTTTCTTTGACATAGAGAACATGTTTATATGGGCATTTGGTGCAGTCGTTCTTTTGAAAATACTTGCCAATTTTATTATTCCATGCCTTTGGTACTTTTTTAGCCCATAAAGAGTTTTCTTCAATATCAAAACTTTGTCTTCATATCCTTTCACATATAGCCTAATGGTTGTTCGATATAACTCCTTTTTTAAGGAATCTATTTAAGAAATCATACTTCACATCTGTTTGAAGAATCATCCATTTTTTCTGAGCAGCCAAAAAAATAATAGTTTCAGGTCGGGCTACAAGAGAAAATACCTCATCGTAATTATTGCTAGGTTTTTTTACTATCGCCTTTTTCAATTATCCTTACTTTGTGCCTTTCAATTTCTCCTTTGGCATTTCTCTTTGTTTTGTGCACCCATTAGACACCGATCGCCTTGTAACATTTAATAAGAGTAGTAAGCTCCTAAGTGTCATTCTTTACGATGGCTTTGATATTTTTCATCCATTACGATTCTCTATTTCTCATCTTGTGCAGTTTCTAGGAAGTTGATTGGCTCATAATTATCAAAGAGACAAAAGAGAGTGAGATTATCAAGTCTCTTAATTACTTCATAGAGATCTTGTAAATTTCTTGTGTGCGTCCTATCTCTCTTTTCTAAAAATGATGGCGAGGAGTCTCCATAAGTGGTTATTATTGGTAAAGTAAATTAAGTTGTGGGTTCTTGTTGTTCTCCTGCTTGCTACTTTGATGTTTGCACATCTTATTTAAAGGGATAAAAGTTAAAGTCACCAAGCATTACAGCCAAAATCTCACTCTCATTCTTAATTAAAAATTACATATTTGCTGATCAAATTTTCCATTGTTTGGATTGTCCATGACCACGACCTCTACCTCGTCCTCGACCTCTACCTCGGACATAGTGCCTTCTTTCATTGTCGGAGCTTTCTTCTTTTTTCTTTGGATTGACTTCCATTTTGAGAAGTTGTTCTTCGATTCCTTACTTCTTTTTTTGTTTTTCTTCATAGGCTTGCAACCTTCCTTGAAGTTGCTAGATCGCCATATCCTCCAGATCTCTTGTTTCTTCAATTGTCACAACAATATGGTCAAACTTCGAGTCTACTGATCGAATTATCTTTTCAATGATACTTACCTCTTTTAACTCCTCGCCATTTCTTTTTAATTCATTGGAAACGGTCACAACCCGAGTAAAGTAGTCAGAAATTGACTCCGACGCCTTCATGTGTAAGGACTCAAATTCTCCTCGTAATGTTTGGAGATGAACCTTTTTAACTTGCTCCGTTCCTTTGTAAGAGGTCTCTAGTTTCTCCCATACTTCTTTTGAGGAGGTTGTACCAGCAATCTTTTCAAAAGCATTTTCATCTAATGATTGAAAGATGAGATGTTTTGCTTTAATCTCTTTCTTCTTCAAGTCTTTTAAATTCTCCTTATGTGCCGCAGTTAAAGTGGCTTCATTTTCTGGTACAATAAAGCCTTTCTCCACGACATCCCATACGTCATGTGGGCCCATTAGAGCCTTCATTTTAATACTCCAATTGTTAAATTTACTTCCCTTTAATTGTGGAACTTGAAATGACATCATACCACCGTTTGCCATAACTCACAAATTGAGTGAGAATTTGGAGATTTTGAAAGCACATATGGATCCGGAACGTCGAAAAACCTTGGGAAGGACTCAAATAAACTTTCGGTCAACTGTCAACGCTGGTCAACTGTCAACGTTGGTCAACGGTCAACACCGGCTTGGTAGTCTTGGTTTGGTCCAGATTGGTTCAACTCGAGTTGGCTCGGTTCGACTTGATTCTGTTCAGCTCGGCTCGGCTTGGTTCAGTTCGGCTCAGCTTGGATCAACTCGGTGAGTCGACTCAGCTTCAGGACAGAAAACTTTCGACGGCAGGTGTGGGCGCATCCGATCTCAGATCGGGATGAGTTTTACGGCGTCACGTTCCTCTCGTCGAGATCTTTGATTTGATATGCTATATGACTATATATAGCATCAAGAACTAGCTCTGATACTACTTTGTTGGAGAATTTACAAATAAAATATACAAAACACACTATTTTATTTTTTCAACAACACTCATCACCAATTACAACTCTTATTTTTCACTCTCTACACCTTAGAGATTTTGTTACTTCACTTGATACTTAAACAAAAGGGGAGAGTGGGTATTTATACATGATACAAACTAATCACAACCATTCATTTATTCAACTACTACATAAATCCTCACCATTCATTAAAACCTACTACTTACCTACTTCACCAACCACACCTACCACACCTAACACAAATAATTTAAAGCTCACCAACCATACCTACTCATGGAATCTTCCATGAGTTGGGCTTGAATTTATTCATCTTGGATCAAGTTTATGATCCAACGATCTCTGTTTCTTTCTTGGTAATCAAACAAAGCAAATAAATAAAAAAATAAAAATTGAAAAAATAAAAACGGAATTAGCAATCATAAATAAAATCATCAAATTGTTTAACCAAAATCAAGCTAGCCTATTGGAATTGATACTGAAATCTTAGATATATGATAAATCAACCAAGAATTGTAAAATAATAATAATAATAATAACAATAATATAAGTGCAAAAGAAAAATGTATACTGCCGACCAGAGACTTTTGGCAGGGGCTCATGGCAAGGGATTTTGGATTTGAAAAATAGAAAGGTTTATTTTCATTCGCCCCACATAGTTTTTCATATTTTACATTATGCATTCAATACTTATGATGTGTCTCACAACGAGCCGAAAACAGTTGAGTCCATCATTAATTCCAATCCTTTCAGATTCTATCCACCTAAATTATTATAATACTCTCTTTTTTATTTGAATTGAATACAAATGCCAAAATAAAAATAAGATTTTGTTATTCATATTTAAATCAAAGAGTTTTTCTTATTAATAACTAGCAAGTTGTTCACTAACTTTGATATCTAGTGCAAAAAAATTTGAGTTGATTTAATTTGGTTCAACTTTAACACAAGCGCACATATCTCTAATTATTTACTAATTTGTTCGTTCCCTCTTCTTCAACCAATCCTTCCAGTCTTGACCCCATGGTTTGTGCTCTTTAAAAGCAATAACATGAATTGCGAAAACATAAATTTAAACCAAAAAAAGAAAAAGATAGAGTTATCACACATCAGGATTTATTTGTGTTCATGATGAACACTTTGCATATATACACATAATTTTATTTAAATTAAAAATAATGCACTTTATTTGTTATTATGATATTGATTCCATGGGTTATTGATCTCCATAAAAGTTTTAGACCAAGTCTGCTGTGTGATTTGAAACCTTCTCTTGTCCAATAAAGGCTATCCAGTTGTCGGTATCAGCATAGGCAAGAACCCATATAACTTCTTGAGGCTGGTTTTTAAAGTCAAATTTAGTACATTTAGCTTTAGCACCTATCTTCCTCCTCCTCTTTGGCTGTTGGTTAATTGATTCAGGGTCAGGGTTAGAGCTCCCAGCAGCACCATACATGCATATGCATACACATGGATGTTACATAAAATATAATAAAATTAAAAGCAACAATTTAAATACAAGCCAAAAGTGAGATTTGATTTTGACAGCTCACTCACATTGGTAAGAACAACTACTGGTGGTGTCTCAAGCTTCTTCTGGTCATTTTCTTGCAATGCGTTATGAGTAATTGGATTAATATTTTTTCCTTTTGACTGTAAGTGCTTCTTGACTTCTTTAAATGATCTAAACTGCTTCATTGTCCCCGGCTTATAGTAAAACTGCACATTCATTTTAAACACGCTCAACAATCAGGCACACCGCATGCTTTTTAAAATAAATTTCTGTAACTATATATTCGAGCTATTAATTGAAAAAAAAATACTCAGTATATAATAACAAAATAAAATTAATATACGTGTTCCACAGAATTACAAACAACATGAAATTTTAGCATAGCTCTCTCCAATGAAAGTTAACTTTCAAAGCTATGAAAACCTAGATAAGAAGAAATTGAGTGTTAGAGCAACCTGGTCAATTTTTCCTTTGTAATTAGCGTGGGTTCTTTGCCTCTGCTCGAGCATCCACCCTTCAGGCAATCCAATTCTTCCGCCATCTATCAGTGGACTTCTAGGCCCTTTTCCCCTTCTCGGCTTTTGATCAAGAGGAGGCACCATCCTCAAAGGCACAGCGTCAATGATCTGAAGCTCATTGGGTGGAATCAAAATGTTAGTTTCTTCGGCTTTTGTCTCCTGCAAAATGCAACAAAAAATGAACCCCAAAAGAAAAAGAAAAAAAAGAAACACAAACAAATATACAATTAAAGAGAAAATTGCCTTATCATGGTGGTGATAAAAGTGAAGAAATGAAATCTATGTGTCGTTTAGTTTAGTGGGTGCATGTACCAGCTGGAGGAATAGAGAGAGTGAAATACTTTTTTTTTTAATGGCAAATACATGTAACTATCAGCCCTTGAGTGGTAGGTATTGTGTAAGTAAAATAAAATAAATTATACCTAGGAGCTTATATAAGTTTAAAACATGCAATGAATTTTAAGGAAAAATAAAAAATAAAAATACATAAATAAAAGTTTATGCATGACCGAAATAAACCTACCTCTATTAGATTAATTTATACTTGCATGTTAAAATAAAAACTCATGGGAACTAACCCTATCATTAATTTGAAAGGGACACAAGAATTGTTGATAAAGAGTGTAGTAGTGTTAGGTGGTTTTAAATCTCTCTTAACTCTAAAAGCTAGCTCAAGAGATAAGGTTTTCCCTCACACTTATAAAGTGACTACCAGCCTCTTTCACAGTCGATATGGAATAACCCCAACAATTGCCTCTTGACACACAGGCTTTGGATAAAAAACATAGACACCTGCTCTCTCTATTAGACGATTAGGCTGAGATGTTGGTAAATTTGCGTTTTGATATCAGTTTTAGGTAGTCCTAGGTCTCTCTCAACCGTGAAAGCTAACTCAAGGGATGAGGCTTTCCCTCACAATTATAAAGTCACTACCAACCCTTCC
The DNA here is from genome assembly GCF_000493195.1 of Citrus x clementina. Taxonomy (NCBI): domain Eukaryota; kingdom Viridiplantae; phylum Streptophyta; class Magnoliopsida; order Sapindales; family Rutaceae; genus Citrus; species Citrus x clementina. The sequence continues at coordinate 16,828,025 of NW_006262022.1, forward strand.
ACAACCGATGTGAGTTAACCCGAACAAGTAGCAATTATAGTTTATCTAATTAGAATAAATAGAACTTTTGGAAAAAGAATTATTATTAATTTGAAAGGGACATAAGAATGTTGCTAATAAAGAGTGTAGTAGCAATTATAAGTTTATCTAGTCAGAATAAATAAAACTTTTGAAAGAAAAATAATTAATAAGAAGATTCTCTTATAATGAAAACCATAAAGAAAAAGGGATAAACTAAATACACGTTTATTTTTATCTTTCCAGTTGTATAAGATTTATACAAATTTCTTTTGATACAAAAATAACAATAGCAGTTAAATCTCATAGATATCTTATGTTTCACTGGTATTAAATATCTTTTAGATTGTCCAATTCACATAAAAATCAGTAGTAAAGCCATATGTAAGTAATTCACCTGTAAAGAAATATTAATTTCACATTTTTGTTCCTAATCATTTTGGCTATCATAATTCATAATTTCTTTTTGCAGCAATAAGCAATTAACATATAACTATAAATTGTAAATTATGAATCTAATGAACAAATGATAAACTGTCTCCTACCATACATAACATTCTAAAATATTTTACTAACTTGCCCAGGTATAGGTAATCTCGATGTCATATAATAAGTAATGATTGACACATAATGACATTCAATCTTACACTAACGATAAATAGTAAACAACATTGTCATATGATCTCAATATACATGCAAATATTTTTCTTTATCACAATCATATTAAGTAGTTTTTAAGTAACTTATTTTTTTTGGCAATTTCCTATTTTATGTAATCTACATGAACATCTAATATTAGGCGCGAAACCCATTTTATTCTTTTTTTTGACAACTCATGTATGTATGTATGTATGTATCATGTTTTTCTTTCTCTTTTTTTTAAGAAATAAAACGCATGAAGTCACATTTACGCTCTATACCACCCTAGCCCAAAAGAAAACTTGAGATCCATAAATTAGTTTGCAAATGAAAAACATTAATCACATTTACGAATTTCCTGCATTTTTTTCTCTTAGAGGTACCATATAGCTCAGTATCAATTATTGACTATAAAAAAAAACCTAGAAATAGTTATAGAGACAGAAATAACATACCGCATCTTGCACTCTATCTGTTGCTACACGCGATGGAAGAGGCTGCAATTTGTAATTATCCTTTAATTAGTGTTCATTCAAGGAAGCTAAAGAAGTCTATAATATATGCAGGGTAGATTAAGAGATTACTTAATAACCTCAAATTGAATTGAATAGAGAGTGGAATTTGGATAGAGATATAATGTTCAGTAAGTTAAAAAATAAAGCAATAAGGATGTATCTTGAATAAGAATTTTTTCTCATCGAGGAAATTGTCGATTTATTTCATTTTATTATTTTTTAAAGGAAGTTGTCCATTTCTCACATTATATGTCTTCTAAAATGTCATGAATAGAACAAATGACGGTTTTTTTATTTAAATTAACTCATGAATGAGAGACTCATGCTGCGGAACTAATATGAATAATAATCAGATAAAGCTTCCACGAACAAGAGAATCATGTACCTTAATTCTTTCTTCATCAATTGTTGTTCCGTTAGGGTTAATTCACAAATTTTTTAAAGCAGTAAAATTGTTAAATTAAAAAAATGTTAATTAAGCAAAATTTACATCAGATCTGAGCCTCGAGCCATCTAATTTGTTGATGATCTTATTAGAGAATCAAGAAAATGGAATATAGCAAGGATAGGAGCTGAATTAATTACCCCATCGGTCATTTCTTGAGAAGCAAATGTCGGTACTGATGATGAGGCCTTCAAGCCTCTACTTTGCCAACCAATTAACCCTAGAAATTGAGAAAGAGAGGTAGATAGAGAGAGGGAACAGATCTAGGGAGTGTCAAACAAATTGGCTTATTATTGTGTCCTTTTTATTGCATGCAAAAGTTGGCAATGTTTGCACATTTGGCAAGTAAAGGTGGAGGAGATTAAGGGTAAATTTGCTAAAGCAGCGGCTACTCTCATCATTGGGGCCCAAATTAAGTTTGTGTAGATATTATGCTATATTTTTATCTAGGCAGGCCCCATTTTTTTCCCTTTACTGTTTTGAAATAGTGTAGATTAAGTAGTTATTTTACTAATTTAATGTAAATGTTACATTTTGGTCCTTTAACTTTACTCTTTTTTTTTGTTTGCCATGTTGTTTGTAGATTCTATATTTTGAATCGTATCAAATAGATATAATTCTGCCATTAAGACGAACTTTTTTAGTTTTTTTGCAAGAGATAAATTTGCACGAGCGTTGAAAGAAATTGCAATGTATTTCTCATTTGAAACTATTTTTCTGGAATAAATTCCATATCTTATTTTACTCAAGTCACAATAGTAAATGGTTTGCTTTATATATAGCGCATATGAGCTTCCATTATTTGATGTTTGGTCCCCGTATCTGTAAGGATTTGCAGTATCTAATTGCTTGGATATTTAATTAATTAAATAGTTTCTTTCTTTTTTAAAGCAGAAATTCCATATCTCTTGTGTGTTTTGTTATCAATAAAATTTTTTATCAACTTCTCCGATGCATTGAATTGGAAAAAATCTAAACTATAGAAATTGTTGTCATCAAAAATCAGGATTTATTTGTGTTCATGATGAACACTTTGCATATATACACATAACTTTGTTTAAATTAAAAAAAATCCACTTTATTTGTTATTATGATCTTGATTCTATGGGTTATTGATCTCCATAAGAGTTTTAGACCAAGCCTGCTGTGTGTCATTTGAAACCTTCTCTTGTCCAATAAAGGCTGACCAGTTGTCGGTCCGAGCATCGGCAAGAACCCATGTAACTTCTTCAGGCCGGTTTTTAAAGTCAAATTTAATACCTTTAGCTTTAGCACCAATCTTCCTCCCCCTCTTTGGCTGTTGGCTACTTGATTGAGGGTCAGGGTTAGAGCTCCCAGCAGCATCCTGCGTGTATATGTATACTCAAGGATGTTACATCGAATATAAGAAAATTGAAAACAACAATTTAAATACGAGCCAAAAGTGAAATGTGATTTTGAAAGCTCCCTCACATTGGTAAGGCCAACTACTGGTGGTGTCTCAAGCTTCTGCCGGTCATTTTCTTGCAATGCGTTAGGAGTAATTGGATTAATATTTTGTCCTTTTGACAGTAAGTGCTTCTCGACTTCTTTAAATGATCTGAACTGCTTGTTTGTCCCCGGCTCATAGTAGAACTGCACATTCATTTGAAACACACTCAACAATCAGGCTCACCACATGCTTTCGAAATAAATTTCTGTAACTATACATTTGAGCTATTAATTGAAAAATACTCAGTTCATAATAATTAATTAAAATTAATAAACATGTCCCACAGAGTTATAAACAACATGCAATTTCAGCATACTGCAGCTCTCTAATTTGAAAGTTAACTTTCAAAGCTATGAAAACCTAGATAAGAAGAAATTGAGTGTTGGAGAAACCTGGTCAATTTTTCCTTTGTAATTAGCGTGGGTTCTTTGCCTCTGCTCGAACATCCACCCTTCAGGCAATCCAATTCTTCTGCCGTCTATCAGTGGACCTCTAGGGCCTTTTCCCCTTCTCGGCTTTTGATCAAGAGCAGGCACCATCCTCAAAGGCACAGCGTCAATGATCTGAAGCTCATTGGGTGGAATCAAAGTGTTAGTTTCTTCGGCTTTTGTCTTCTGCAAAATGCAACAAAAAAAGAAAAAAGAGAAACGCAAACAAATATACAATTAAAGAGAAAATTGACTTATCATGGTGGTGATAAAAGTGAAGAAATAAAATCTTTCAAGTCGTTTGATTTAGTGGGTGCATGTACGACCTGGGGGAATAGAGAGAGTGAAATACATTTTTTGATGGCAAGTACATGTAACTAGCAGTCCTTGAGTGCTACGTATTGTGTAAATAAAATAAAATAAATTATACCTAGGACGTTGTATAAGTTTAAAACATGCAATGAATTTTAACGCAAAAAAAAAAAAATAGAAGTTTACTTGTGGCCCAAATAAACCTGTCTCTTCTAGAATAATCTATGCATACATGTTAAAATATAAACTCGTGGGCAATAACCCTATCATTAATTTGAAAGTGACACAAGAATATTGTTGATAAAGAATGTTGTAGTGGTTGGTGGTATTGGACATCTTTCAACTCCAAAAGCTTGCTCACGAGATAAGGTTTTTCATCACACTTATAAAGTCACTATCAACCCCTTCCACAACCAACGTGGGATAACCCCAAAAATCTCCTCCTCACACAAAGGGCTTGGATCAAAAGCATAGACACCTATTCTCTCAATTAGATTATATAGATTGAGATGTTAGTGAGCCTGGACTTTAATATTAGTGTTTGGTAGTCTCAAGCCTCTTTCAACCTCAAAAGTTAGGCCAAGGGGTGAGGCTTTCCCTCACACTTATAAAGTCACTACTGACCCCTTCCACAACCGATATAGGATAACCAGAACAAGTAGCAATTATAGTTTATCTAATTAGAACAAATAGAACTTTTGAAGGAAAAAAGAATTAATAAAAATACTCTCTTATAATGAAAACCATAAACAAATAGGGATATACTAAATACACATTTATTTTTATCTTTCTAGTTGTATAAGATTGATGCAATTTTTTTTTCCTACAAAAACAATAGTAACAGTTAAATCTCATAGATATCTTATGTTTCACTGGTATTAAATAACTCTTAGATTGTCTAATTCACATAAAAATCAATAGTAAAGCCACATTTAAGTAATGCACCTCTATAGAAATATTAATTTCACATTTACGTTCCCAATCATATTGGCTCTCATAATTAATAATTTCTTTTTGCAGCAATAAACAATTAATATATAACTTAATAATGTAAATTATGAATATCTTATGTTTCACTGGTATTAAATAACTCTTAGATTGTCTAATTCACATAAAAATCAATAGTAAAGCCACATTTAAGTAATGCACCTCTATAGAAATATTAATTTCACATTTACGTTCCCAATCATATTGGCTATCATAATTAATAATTTCTTTTTGCAGCAATAAACAATTAATATATACTTAATAATGTAAATTATGAATCAACATGAACAAACGATAAATTGTCTCCTACCATACATAACATTCTAAAATTTTTTACTAACTTGCCCAAGCATAGGTAATCTCGATGTCATATGATAGGTAATGATTGACACATAATGACATTCAGTCTTACACTAACGATAAATAGTAAACAACACTGTAATATGATCTCGATATATATAAATTTGTTTTTATAACAATCATATTAAGTAGGTTGAAACTAAAATTTTTAACTGACTTATTTCTATTAGTAATTTCATAGTTTATGTAATCTACCCAAACATTTAATATTAGACGCGAAACCCATTTTATTCTTCCCTTTTGGTTCTGACAACTCATGTATGTATGTATGTATGTATGTATGTATGTATGTACTTATGTATGTATGTATGTTTTAATTTATTTATCTTTCTTTTCTTTTTCAAGAAAAAAAAACGCGCGAAATCACATTTACGCTGTATACCCCCCTCTGACCTAAAAGAAAACTTGGGAACTTGGGATCCATAAATTAGTTTGCTAATGAAAAACAATTAATCAAATTTATGCATTTCCTGCATTTTTTTTCTCTTAGAGGTACCAGATAGGTCAGTATCAATCATTGACTATAACCAAAAAAAAAAAAAAAAAACCTAGAAATAGTTATAGAGATAGCGATAACGTACCGCATCTTGCACTCCATCCGTTGCTACACGCGATGGAAGATGCTGCAATTCATAATTATCCTTTAATTAGTGTTCAATGATGGAAGCTAAAGAAGTCTACAATATATGCAGGGTAGATTAAGAGATTACTTAATAACCTGAAATTGAATTGAATAGAGAGTGGAATTTGGATAGACATATAATGTTCAGTAAGTTCAAAAAGGAAGCAATCAGGATGTATCTTGAATAAGAATTTTTTCTTATCGAGCAAATTGTCGATTTATTTGATTTTTTTTTTGAATGAATTTGTCCATTTCTCTCACATCATGTGTCTTGTAAAATGTAATGATTATAAAAAATGACTGTAATTTATTTAACTTAACTCGTGAATGAAAGAATCATACTGCGGAACCAATATGAATAATAATCAGATAAAGCTCACATGAACGAGAGAATCATGTACCTTAATTTTTTCTTCATCAATTGTTGTTCCGTTAGGGTTAATTCACAAATTTTTTAAAGCAGTAAAATTGTTAAATTAAAAAAATGTTAATTAAGCAAAATTTACATCAGATCTGAGCCTCGAGTCATCTAATTTGTTGATGATCTTATTAGAGAATCAAGAAAATGGCATATAGCAAGGCTAGGAGCTGAATTAATTACCCCATCGGTCATTTCCTGAGAAGCACATGTCGGTACTGATGATGAGGCCTTCATGTCTGCACTTTGCTAACCAATTAACCCTAGAAATTGAGAAAGAGAGGTAGATAGAGAGAGGAAACAGATCTAGTGAGTATCAAATAAATTGGTTTATTATTGTGTCCTTTTTATTGCATGCAAAAGTTGGCAATGTTTGCACATTTGGTAAGTAAAGGTGGAGGAGATTAAGGGTAAATTTGCTAAAGCAACGGCTACTCTCATCATTGGGGTCCAAATTAAGTTTATCTAGATATTATGCTATAATTTTATCTAGGCAGGCCTCTTTTGTTTTTTTCCTACTGTTTTGAAATAGTGTAGATTAAGTAGTTATTTTACTAATTTAATGTAAATGTTACATTTTGGTCCTTTAACTTTACTCTTTTTTTTTGTTTGCCACGTTGTTTGTAGATTCTATATTATGAAGCGTATCAAATAGATATAATTCTGCCATTAAGACGAACTTTTTTAGTTTTTTTGCAAGAGAGAAATTTGCACGAGCGTTGAAAGAAATTGCAATGTATTTCTCATTTGAAACTATTTTTCTGGAATAAATTCCATATCTTATTTTACTCAAGTCACAATAGTAAATGGTTTGCTTTATATATAGCGCATATGAGCTTCCATTATTTGATGTTTGGTCCCCGTATCTGTAAGGATTTGCAGTATCTAATTGCTTGGATATTTAATTAATTAAATAGTTTCTTTCTTTTTTAAAGCAGAAATTCCATATCTCTTGTGTGTTTTGTTATCAATAAAATTTTTTATCAACTTCTCCGATGCATTGAATTGGAAAAAATCTAAACTATAGAAATTGTTGTTATCACACATCATGATTTATTTGTGTTCATGATGAACACTTTGCATATATACACATAACTTTGTTTAAATTAAAAAAAAAATCCACTTTATTTGTTATTATGATCTTGATTCTATGGGTTATTGATCTCCATAAGAGTTTTAGACCAAGTCTGCTGTGTGTCATTTGAAACCTTCTCTTGTCCAATAAAGGCTGACCAGTTGTCGGTCCGAGCATCAGCAAGAACCCATGTAACTTCTTCAGGCCGGTTTTTAAAGTCAAATTTAATACCTTTAGCTTTAGCACCAATCTTCCTCCCCCTCTTTGGCTGTTGGCTACTTGATTGAGGGTCAGGGTTAGAGCTCCCAGCAGCATCCTGCGTGTATATGTATACTCAAGGATGTTACATCGAATATAAGAAAATTGAAAACAACAATTTAAATACAAGCCAAAGATGAGATGTGATTTTGAAAGCTCCCTCACATTGGTAAGGCCAACTACTGGTGGTGTCTCAAGCTTCTGCCGGTCATTTTCTTGCAATGCGTTAGGAGTAATTGGATTAATATTTTGTCCTTTTGACAGTAAGTGCTTCTCGACTTCTTTAAATGATCTGAACTGCTTGTTTGTCCCCGGCTCATAGTAGAACTGCACATTCATTTGAAACACAGTCAGCAATCAGGCGCACCACATGCTTTTGAAATAAATTTCTGTAACTATACATTTGAGCTATTAATTGAAAAATACTCAGTACAGAATAATTAATTAAAATTAATAAACATGTCCCACAGAGTTATAAACAACAGGCAATTTCAGCATACAGCTCTCTAATTTGAAAGTTAACTTTCAAAGCTATGAAAACCTAGATAAGAAGAAATTGAGTGTTGGGGCAACCTGGTCAATTTTTCCTTTGTAATTAGCGTGGGTTCTTTGCCTCTGCTCGAACATCCATCCTTCAGGCAATCCAATTCTTCTGCCGTCTATCAGTGGACCTCTAGGGCCTTTTCCCCTTCTCGGCTTTTGATCAAGAGCAGGCACCATCCTCAAAGGCACAGCGTCAATGATCTGAAGCTCATTGGGCGGAATCAAAGTGTTAGTTTCTTCGGCTTTCGTCATCTGCAAAATGCAACAAAAAAAGAAAAAAGAGAATACCAAATAAATATACAATTACAGAGAAAATTGACTTATCATGGTGGTGATAAAAGTGAAGAAATAAAATCTTTCTTGTCGTTTGATTTGGTGGGTGCATGTACGATCTGGGGGAATAGAGAGAGTGAAATACATTTTTTGATGGCAAGTACATTTAACTAGCAGTCCTTGAGTGCTACGTATTGTGTAAATAAAATAAAATAAATTATACCTAGGACGTTGTATAAGTTTAAAACATGCAATGAATTTTAACGCAAAAAAAAAAAAAGTTTACGTAAGGCTGAAATAAACCTACCTCTTATAAATTAATCTATGCATACATGTTAAAATAGAAACTCGGCCGCACTAACCCTATCATTAATTTGAAAGGGACACAAGAATATCGTTGATAAAGAATGCTGGAGCGTTAGATAGTATTGGACCTCTCTCAACTCCAAAAGCTAACTTAAGAGGTAAGGTTTACCCTCACACTTATAAAGTCACTATCAGCCCCTTCCCCAACCATTGTGGGATAACCCCAATAATCTCCTCCTCACACACAGGGCTTGGATCAAAAGCATAGATACATATTCTCTCAATTAGACTATTAGGTTGAGATGTTGGTGAACCTGAGCTTTAATATTAGTGTTTGGTAGTCCTATGCCTCTTTCAACCCCAAAAGCTAGCTCAAGGGGTGAGGCTTTCCCTCACACTTATAAAGTCACTACCGGCCCCTTCCACAACCGATATGGGATAATTGAAACAAGTAGCAATTATAGTTTATCTAATTAGAATAAAAAGGACTTTTGAAGGAAAATGAATTAATAAGAAGATTCTCTTGTAATGAAAACCATAAAAAATAGGGATATACTAAATACACATTTATTTTTATCTTTCCAATTGTATAAGATTGATGTAAATTTGTTTTTCCTACAAAAATAATAGTAACAGTTAAATCTCATAGATATCTTATTTTTCACTGGTATTAAATAACTCTTAGATTGTCTAATTCACATAAAAATCAATAGTAAATCCACATTTAAGTAATGCACCTCTAAAGAAATATTAATTTCACATTTACGTTCCCAATCATATTAGCTATCATAATTAATATTTTCTTTTTGCAGGAATAAAAAATTAATATATAACTAAATAATGTAAATTACGAATCAACGTGAACAAAAGATAAACTGTCTCCTACCATACATAACATTCTAAATTTTTTTACTAACTTGCCCAAGCATAGGTAATCTCGATGTCATATGATAGGTAATAATGATTGACACATAATGACATTCAATATTACACTAATGATAAATAGTAAACAACATTGTAATATGATCTCGATATATATAAATTTTTTTTTAATAACAATCATATTAAGTAGTTTGAAACTAAAGTTTTTAACTGACTTATTTCTATTAGTAATTTCATAGTTTATGTAATCTACATGAACATTTAATATTAGGCGCGAAACCCATTTTATTCTTCCCTTTTTGTTTTGACAACTCATGTATGTATGTATGTATCATGTTTTTCTTTCTTTTCTTTTTCAAGAAAAAAAAAACGCGCGAAATCACATTTACGCTCTATACCCCCCTCTGACCTAAAAGAAAACTTGAGATCCATAAATTAGTTTGCTAATGAAAAACAATTAATCAAATTTATGCATTTCCTGCATTTTTTTCTCTTACAGGTAGCATATAGCTCAGTATCAAGCATTGACTACAACAACAAAAAAAAAAAACCTAGAAATAGTTATAGAGATAGCGATAACATACAGTATCTTGCACTCCATCCGTTGCTACACGCGATGGAAGAGGCTGCAATTCATAATTATCCTTTAATTAGTGTTCAATGATGGAAGCTAAAGAAGTCTACAATATATGAAGGGTAGATTAAGAGATTACTTAATAACCTGAAATTGAATTGAATAGAGAGTGGAATTTGGATAGACATATAATTTTCAGTAAGTTCAAAAAGGAAGCCATCAGGATGAATCTTGAATAAGAATTTTCTGTTATCGAGCAAATTGTCGATTTATTTGATTTGATTTTTTTTTTGAAGGAATTTGTCCATTGCTCTCACATCATATGTCTTGTAAAATGTCGTGACTCGAAAAAATGACTGTACTTTATTTAAATTAACTCGTGAATGAAAGAATCATACTGCGGAACTAATATGAATAATAATCAGATAAAGCTTACATGAACGAGAGAATCATGTACCTTAATTCTTTCTTCCTCAATTGTTGTTCTCTTTTGGTTAATTCACAAACTTTTAAAACTTAGTAAAATTATTAAATTAAAAAAATGTTAATTAAGCAAAATTCCATCAGATCTGCGCCTCGAGCCATCTAATTTGTTGATGATCTTATTAGAGAATCAAGAAAATGGCATAGAGCAAGGATAGGAGCGGAATTAATTACCCCATCGGTCATTTCTTGAGAAGGAAGTGTCGGCACTGATGATGAGGCCTTCATGTCTCTACTTTTCCAACCAATTAACCCTAGAAATTGAGAAAGAGAGGTAGATAGAGAGAGGAAACAGATCTAGTGAGTGTCAAATAAATTGGCTTATTATTGTGTCCTTTTTATTGCATGCAAAAGTTGGCAATGTTTGCACATTTGGTAAGTAAAGGTGGAGGAGATTCAGAGTAAATTTACTAAAGCAACGGCTACTCTCATCAGTGTGGTCTAAATTAAGTTAATCAAGATATTATGCTATAATTTTATCTAGGCAGGCCCCATTTTGTTTTTCCTCTTTATGTTTGAAATACTGTAGATTAAGTAGTCATTTTACTAATTATAGGAAAATGTTACATTTTGGTCCTTTAACTTTGCTCTTTTTTTTGTTTGCCATGTTGTTTGTAGATTCTCTATTATGAATCGTATCAAATGGATATAATTCTGCCACTAAGACGAACTTTTTTTTTCAAGAGATAAATTTGCATGAGGGTAGAAAGAAATTACAGCGTATTTCTCATTTGAAACTATTTTTCTGGAATAAATTCCATATCTTATTTTACCCAAGTCACAATAGTACATGGTTTGCCTTATATATAGCGCATATGAGCTTCCATTATTTGATGTTTGGTACCCATATCTCTATGGATTTGCAGTATCTAATTGCTTGGATAATTAAGTAATTAAACAGTTTCTTTCTTTTTTAAAGTAGAAATTCCATATGTCTTGTGTGTTTTTTTATCAATAAAAAATTTTATCAACTTTTCCGATGCATTGAATAGGAAAAAATCTAAACTATAGAAATTGTTGTTATCATGGGGTTTATCACACATCAGGATTTATTTGTGTTCATGATGAACACTTTGCATATATACACATAATTTCGTTTAAATTAAAAATAATGCACGTTTTTTGTTATTATGATCTTGATTCTCTGGGTTATTGATCTCCATAAGAGTTTTAGACCAAGTCTGCTGCGTGTCATTTGAAAACTTCTCTTGTCCAATAAAGGCTGACCAATTGTTGGTATAAGCATCGGCAAGAACCCATGTAACTTCTTCAGGCCGGTTTTTAAAGTCAAATTTAATACGTTTCGCTTTAGCACCGATCTTCCTCCTCTTTGGCTGTTGGTTGCTTGATTCAGGGTCAGGATTAGAGCTCCCAGCAGCATCCTGCATGTATATCAGTATAAGTATACACATAGATGTTGCATGAAATATACTAAAATTAAAAGCAACAATTTAAATACAAGCCGAAAGTAAGATTTGATTTTGAAAGCTCACTCACTTTGGTAAGGCCAGCTACCGGCGGTGTCTCAAGCTTCTTCCGGTCATTTTCTTGCAATGCGTTAGGAGTAATTCGATTAATATTTTGTCCTTTTGACTGTAAGTGCTTCTCGACTTCTTTAAATGATCTGAACTGCTTGTTTGTTCCCGGCTTATAGTAAAACTGCACATTCATTTGAAACACACTCGACGTTAGGCGCACCACATGCTTTTGAAATAAATTTCTGTAACTATACATTCGAGTTATTAATTGAAAAAACATACTCTGTACATAATAATAAAATAAAATTAATAAACATATCCCACAGAATTATAAGCAACGTGCAATTTCAGCATACAGCTCTCTAATTTGAAAGTTAACTTTTAAAGCTATGAAAACCTAGATAAGAAGAAATTGAGTGTTGGGGCCACCGGGTCAATTTTTCCTTTGTAATTAGCGTGGGTTCTTTGCCTCTGCTCGAATATTCACCCTTCAGGCAATCCAATTCTTCTTCCATCTATGAGTGGACTTCTATGCCCCTTCCCCTTCTAGGCTTTTGATCAAGAGCAGGCACCATCCTCAAAGGCAAAGCGTCAATGATCTGAAGGTCATTGGGTGGAATCAAAGTGTTAGTTTCTTCGGTTTTTGTCTTCTGCAAAATGCAAAAAAAAAAAAAAAAAAAAAAAAAAGAGAAACACAAACAAATATACAATTATAGAGAAAATTGACTGATCGTGGTGGTGATAAAAGTGAAGAAATGAAATCTTTTGTGTCGTTTGATTTAGTGGGTGCATGTACGACCTGGGGGAATAGAGAGAGTGAAATACTTTTTTTAATGGCAAATACATGTAACTAGCAGTTCTTGAGTGTTAGGTATGGTGTAAGAAAAACAAAATAAATTATACCTAGGGGGTTATATAAGTTCAAAACATGCAATGACTTTTAAGGCAAAAAGAAAAGAAAAAGGTTTATGTATGGCTGAAATAAACCTATCTCTTCTAGAATCATAATATAATTGTTGATGCGAGATTCCGGTTCTCCTCGTTCTACGATCAGGATCTCTGCTCGATCAACTTCGTCACTACCAGGAGGTCTCCTCGCCAGGCTTCTTCTCCGGAGGTCCCTGCGTACACAGATAAGTCAGAGTACGCCGGTTGTTTTCCCGGCGCAAACCCTCCGACGCTCAAGTCAGATATGAAGGTTCGGGAAAAGCTTGCCACAGGTCTTATGGCGTTTCTTGTGGTTTTCTCCCCTTTTTTCAAGAATGCCAACCCTTTTACCTTCGTTGGCTACCTTTTTATAGGCTTCCTCTGAATCTCAGTCTTCCGCTCTTTTCGAGACGGTATGGGACTTCAACTGCTGCGTTATGGGCAAAACATGGGATCTAGCGTGTTATGCCACGGTTCAGGGGAAAGCGTGGCTGCCACGGCTCTGTGAGACCTTGCGTGTTACGCCACGGTTCGGGGGAAAGTGTGGCTGTCATGGCTCTGTGAGATCTTGCGTGTTACGTCGCGGTTCTGGGGAAAGCGTGGCTGTTGTGCCTAGATTCTCGTGCTGGAGAGCACGTCTTGCCAACTGCCGTCGACCGGGTCTCCTCGCCTCTCGATCTCTAGCCGGAATGGCCTCATGCCTTTTATAGGAATTGGCCTCGCGGACGACAACATCGTGGACGAGCAGGATGTTTCTGATCCTGTTCCTCCACGCGCTAGGCTTTAACGGAACACATCGGTTCGCAGAACTCCGCCATCAGATGTCTGCTCGTCATTCCTGGTCCCTTCGACGCATTTGTCCCAAACAGTATCCCTCCCAAACACCGGTCCCCCAGTTTCTGGTGTTGGGTAATGTAGTGGACCAGCAGTAGAAACTCGATAGTACTCGCTCGCGTGGGTTTGGAAAAGGCTGCCAGGAGTCATGTCGCATTTAATTGCGGACGAGGTGACGTGGCAGAAATCCCCCCCCTCCATTTGAATTTCAAACCGACGGTTACGGGATTCTCGGAATATGCGTCATTAAATGCTGGCAGCCCAAGAGCTTGCTTCTCAGTAAGGAAACCCAAAATCTTCAAACACGAACTCGTCATTTCCTCCATTCTTGTCTCTCCGGCGAATGAACCTCGGCGCCAAAGCTGTCATCCCTGTCTCTCTCTGACCGAGTCCCTGCTTCAGGTATTTCTTCTATTTTTTTCGGTATTGGTTAGTTGTAGGTAATTTCCTTTCTCTCTGCTTTGCTTGAGGTTGTAGTTGGCGGTGGTGTCTTGGTTAGAACTTAGGATATGTCGAAGGGTAAGGAGAAGGTCGTTGAGGTTGGTGACGACGAACTAGGTTTTTTGCCTAGTCTGCCCGCTGATCTTGCTTTTGATCCCGGGATCCCCTTAGAGCCCATTAGGTCTAGTGTTGGTACTAGCGCTAGGAGGATGTCTCCCCAAACAACCTCCTCGAGCGACAGTAGCGATGAAGAAGGATCTTCTGGATCGGAGAACACCTTGAGTGAGGGTCAAGGGGATGATTCTGGTGAGGCGTCCCCATCAGGAGCATCACGACCAGAAGAACGGGGTACAGTAGGAGGTAGAGCCTTGTCGCGTGATTATGCCATTGATTACATGTCGTGTACGACCACGTTTGACGAGCTCAATGACCTCCGACTTAGGTATAGTATTCCTGGTGAGATACCTCTTAAGATCCCAGGAAAGAAGGATACACCTAGCCGGCCTCCCAGGGGATATGTTACCCTGTATCTGGAGAGCTTTAAGTATGGGCTGAGGTGTCCCTTGCAGCCTTACTTTACCCGGATACTTAACGGGCTAAATCTGGCTCCTGGTCAGCTGAACCCCAACGGGTGGAGAGTGCTTTCTGGTCTGTTCATATTGTGGGACAGATGTTGCCAAAGCGAGCCCACGGTTGATGAGGTGAAGCACCTGTACCAGCTGAAGAGCAGCCCTAAAGATGCCGGCTGGTACTACTTCCAATCTGGTACCAAGAGCAGGAAACCCATAACTGATCTTCCAACTGGTGGTGGTGGGACTTGGAAGAGGAAATTCTTTTTTGCTGGGGGTCCCTGGGGTCAAGTTGCACAAATAGACGGGAAGGATTGTCGCGTCCCACCCCGTTTCACGGTCCCAGGTTGCCTGCTCGCTTTAGATGTCTTGTATCCATAATTGTTCCTGCTGTATTGGTTTGTCTCTAACCAAGTGTCTGTTTGTGCTGTAGTTTCCTGGGGTGTTCACTTCCCGCTCCGACCTGGTCTGCTTAAACGGGTCGAGGCTGTATTGGCCAATTCCTGCTCGAGCCGAGAACTGCTGTCTACATACAACTTCCTCGAGTCTCGGTTGATACTTCCTGGCCATAAGATGGAGGACGCAGTGATTGGAGCTCTGACCAGGAAACGCTCTCGGCCTCCAACAACCGATAGGGACCAGGACAAAGATGCTCCCGCTGCGAAGCGAAAGAACATCGTGCAGCAGGTTCCTTCCTTGCAGGCTCTCCCTCCTGCCTCTGCTAAAGTCGGGGAATCCAGTAGAGCGGCCACTGATCCTGCTTCCTCTTCTCCACCTGTTGTGCCTCGGTCTCGCTTACCCGACAGCCGACCAGAACACTTGGTTCCCTATCTCAATGAGTTGTCTAAACTCGTGAGCAAGAAGGACCTGGAGGGCTTTGACGGTTGTACCCTGGGCGAGCTGGTGGGAGCCATGCAGTACAGTGCTTTCCATCTCAGCTGCATGGCCACCTACTATAAGGCCAAGGTTGGCCGTTACGACAGGAAGATGAAGGAGGACATTCAATCGGCGACGACCAGAGCTGACGTTGCCGAGAAAAAGGCGGGTGAGCTAAACGTTGAGAACCTCAAGCTGATAGAGCAAGAGTCCCTTGCTCAAGCAAAAGCCATTACCCTCGAGGAGGAGCTGACCAAGGTTAAGGAGGATCTCCAAGGGCAGAGGGCCATGTATGAGGCTCAGCTCGAATCTCTCCGCGATTCCCACCGAGCTCATGTAGAGAACTTGGAGAGGGAGGCCGACAACCAGTACGACCAGGGACTTCGGCATTCGTATCGTTGTATCATGGCCGTCCTCGGGAAGCAACACCCTGATCTGAAGATGGATGACCTTGCAGCTGGTGTTGCTCAACATATGGACGAGGAGGCGGCCAAGGAAGATGCCGAGGGGTTAGAGCCGATCGTGATTGAGGAGGGTAACTCTCCTCCTCGTGCAGTCCCTGCTGATGTTGGCGAGGCGAGCACCCCCCGGACGCAACTGGTGATACCCCTCCCGCACCCGAGGAGGTCCAGCCAACCGATGCTGCTCGGCTCACTGATCCACCATCTTTTTGATATATTTCTTCTTGTATTGTAATGAACAACGTTTATGAAATTTATCCCCTCTGTTAGCCATTAATAAAAATGTTGTTGATTACTATCTCGTGTCGTACTCATGAATTAATTTTCGTCTGAAACGCTGATCGCTTCTGTCTCGCCGTAAGACAGGCTTTGAGACTTGGTGAGGCCTTTGCGTGCCGTAAAAAACTTTCCGAATGCTTCGGAGTCTGCTCGCCTTCTCGCGAACGAACAGATCCTGGCATGCTGGGCTTTTGTCTGGCCCTAAGACAGGCTTTGAGACTTTGTCGAGCCTTCGCATGCCTTGGGAATCTTCTTCAAACGATTTGGATTCTGCTGCCTTCTCGTGGCCGAGCAGATCCTGGCATGCTTGGCTTCTGTCTCGCCATAAGACAGGCTCTGAGACTTGGCGAGCCTTTGCATGCCTTAGGATTTTCTTCAAACGATTTGGATTCTGCTGCCTTCTCGTGGCCGAGCAGATCCTGGCATGCTTGGCTTCTGTCTCGCCATAAGACAGGCTCTGAGACTTGGCGAGCCTTTGCATGCCTTAGGATTTTCTTCAAACGATTTGGATTCTGCTGCCTTCTCATGGCCGAGCAGATCCCGGCATGCTTGGCTTCTGTCTCGCCATAAGACAGGCTCTGAGACTTGGCGAGCCTTTGCATGCCTTAGGATTTTCTTCAAACGATTTGGATTCTGCTGCCTTCTCGTGGCCGAGCAGATCCTGGCATGCTTGGCTTCTGTCTCGCCATAAGACAGGCTCTGAGACTTGGCGAGCCTTTGCATGCCTTAGGATTTTCTTCAAACGATTTGGATTCTGCTGCCTTCTCGTGGCCGAGCAGATCCTGGCATGCTTGGCTTCTGTCTCGCCATAGGACAGGCTCTGAGACTTGGCGAGCCTTTGCATGCCTTAGGATTTTCTTCAAACGATTTGGATTCTGCTGCCTTCTCGTGGCCGAGCAGATCCTGGCATGCTTGGCTTCTGTCTCGCCATAAGACAGGCTCTGAGACTTGGCGAGCCTTTGCATGCCTCAGGATTTTCTTCAAACGATTTGGATTCTGCTGCCTTCTCGTGGCCGAGCAGATCCTGGCATGCTTGGCTTCTGTCTCGCCATAAGACAGGCTCTGAGACTTGGCGAGCCTTTGCATGCCTTAGGATTTTTTTTTTTTTTTTTTTCGATTTCAAGCGAAATAAATTCGTCGACGTTACATTAATGGCAGGATTTGACTTACATGAAATTGTTCGGACATAAAACATAAAAATAAAAGATAGACAGCATGAGCAGAAATTGCTTTAAAATGTGAGCAAGTCTTACTGGAAGTATTTTCGGAGGTGTGCTGCGTTCCATGGGCGTTTCACTTCGTGGCCGTCCGCGCGAACCAGCTTGTAAGCTCCGGGCCCCGCTATCTGCTTGACTCTATACGGCCCTTCCCAATTCGGTCCCAGCACTCCTTGAGTCGAATCTTTGGTGCTCTGATTCACTCTTCTCAGTACCCAGTCTCCGACCCTGAATTGCCGTATGTTCACCTTCTGGTTATAATACCGAGCAACCCTCTGTTGGTAAGTGACTGATCGCTCGGCTGCTTGTTCCCTCCTCTCCATTAGCAGATCAAGATTCAAACATATCTGCTCGTCGTTCTCCTGTTCATTGAAATGATCTGTCCGGTGTGTGGCCGTTCCTACCTCAGCCGGCACGACCGCTTCATGTCCGAAAGCCAAAGCGAACGGTGTCTCCCCCGTTGCGGTTTTGTGGGTTGTTCTGTATGCCCATAGTACACCTGACAGCTCGTCAACCCACGCACCCTTTTTTGCTCCGAGCCTGGTTTTCAGAAGCCTTTTGACTGTCTTGTTGGCTGCTTCTACTTGTCCATTCGATTGAGGGTGAGCAGGCGAGCAATACTTCAGCTCTATCCCGAGGTTCTGGCAGAAATCCCTGAAGCTGTGATTATCGAACTGCCTGCCATTATCCGTTACCAAGGCATATGGGATCCCGTATCGACAGACCAGGTTTCTCCACACGAAGTCTGTTGTTTTCTTCTCTGTGATTCTGCTAAGGGCTTCTACCTCTATCCACTTCGTGAAGTAATCTATAGCGACTATTGCATGTGTTGCTGCTCCTCGTCCCTTTGGCAATGGGCCGATCAGATCAATTCCCCATTGAGCGAATGGCCAAGGGGAGGCCATGGAAGTGAGCTTCTCTGGTGGTTGGTTAGAGAAATTCGCAAAACTCTGGCAGCTTGCACAGCTCCTGGTCTTCCTTTGCGCATCCTGGTGCATCGTCGGCCAGAAATATCCCTGCCTTAGAACCTTGTGGGCCAGGGACCTCCCGCCAGAATGATTTCCGCAAATTCCTTCATGCACTTCCCTCAGCACGTAATCCGCGTCGTCATCGTCCAAACACCGAAGGAACGGTAATGTATATCCTCGTCGATACAGTACCCCATCGATCATCGTGTATCTCGAGGCCTGAGCTCTAATCTTCCGAGCCCGTAGCTTATCTGGTGGTAAGACCCCGTCTCTAAGGTATGAAACTATCGGGTCCCTCCACGAGCTTTTTTGTTCTATCCGCAACACCCCCAAATTTTGCTCGATACTCGGGCGAGACTTCACTTCTAGGGGGACCGACTTTGGCATTTTTGGGTCGGCGACGGCTGCCATCCTAGCCAAAATGTCTGCTCGACTATTCTGCTCCCTGGGGATTTGTATCACCTCCACTGCTTCGAACTTCCCCATCATCTGCCTGACTATCCTTAGGTATTGTTCCATCTTCTCCTCTCTTGGTTGGAATCTTTCACTGACATGATTCGCAACCAGCTGGGAATCGGTTCTGATCTTAACTCTGTCCGCTTTCACGGCCCTAGCCAATTCCAGCCCTGCTATCAAGGCTTCATATTCTGCCTGGTTATTTGTGGCTGCAAATTCCAACTTTACAGCATAAGAGATCTCCTCCCCCTCTGGGCCTTCCAGGACAATCCCTGCTCCTGAACCCCGCTCTCCTGATGACCCATCCACAGATATCTGCCATACTTGAGTTTCGTCGTTGCCTACATCTGCATCTTGCTGACCCAAGCATACTTCGGGCTCCGCGAACTCAGCTACGAAATCGGCCATTGCCTGGGCCTTTATCGCCGCGCGGGGTTTATAGTCTAAGTCGAATTCGCTCAGCTCTACAGCCCATTTGACGAGCCGACCAGAGGCATCCGGCTTGTGCAGAATTTGACGCAATGGCTGGTTGGTGATTACCGAGACCGGGAATGCTTGAAAGTACGGCCTCAACTTCCGAGCAGCAACCACAAGGGCCAGTACCCATTTCTCCATCGTTGGGTATCTGGTCTCAGCGTCGAGCAGGGCCTTGCTGGTGTAGTATATCGGATACTGAATTCCTTCTTCCTCTCTCACCAGAACGGAACTGGCGGCCCGATCAGATACCGCCAAATACAGATTCAACTTGTCCCCATCCCTCGGTGTGGACAGTAGCGGAGCTTGCTGCAAGTAATGCTTCAAGTTCCGGAAGGCTTCCTCGCATTCTGGGGTCCATTCCGTTTTCTTTCCCTTCCTTATCACTTGAAAGAATGGCTGACACTTATCTGTAGCCTTGGATATGAATCTGCTCAACGCCGCCAACCTCCCCGTGAGGCTCTGCATCTCCTTCAGGTTTCGAGGAGACGTCATTTGCACAATCGCCTGGATCTTCTCGGGGTTTGCTTCAATCCCCCTATGGCTCACCATGAATCCCAGGAATTTCCCTGACTCGACCCCGAAAGCACACTTCTCCGGGTTGAGCTTCATCTTATACTTCCTCAAAAGCTCGAACGTCTCCTCGAGATGTCTGACATGTTCTTTCGGGACTTTGGACTTGGTGATCATGTCGTCCACGTACACCTCCATGGTTTTCCTGATCAAGGGCTTAAAGACTTTATTCACCAGCCTTTGATAGGTGGCCCCAGCATTCTTGAGACCGAATGGCATCACCCTGTAACAGAACAGACCTTGGTTAGTGATGAAAGCCGTGCTCTCCTCATCCGGCTCGTACATGGGGATCTGGTTGTATCCCGAGAATGCGTCTATGAAGCTAAGCAGACCATGTCCAGCCGTTGAATCTACTAGCTGATCGATCTTTGGTAAAGGGAAGCTGTCTTTTGGGCACGCCTTATTGAGGTCTGTGAAATCCACACACATCCTCCACTTGCCGTTCGCCTTCTTTACCAACACCACATTTGATATCCACTCTGGGTAATTGACTTCCCGAATGAACCCTGCTCTCAGAAGCTTCTCCACCTCATCATTTACAGCCTCATACCTCTCCTGGTTGAAGCACCTCCTCTTCTGCCTTACTGCCCGAGCACCTTTCTTTATTGCCAGCCTATGACATGCTACCTCTGGGTCAATCCCTGGCATGTCCTCATGTGTCCAGGCAAACACGTCGGCATGAGCCTGTAAGCATTTCACCAACTCCTGCTTTTGCTCTCCCTCAAGTCTCGACCCGATTCTGATCGTCTTTCCCGGGTTCTCCGGTCCCATGCTTACTGTTTCCAGATCCTCTACGGGTTCTTGTCTGCCAGTCTTGTTTTCCACTCGGGTATCGAGGGATGTTATCTGCATCGCCTCCCTTGCTGCCGAGGAGTAGCAGCTTCTTGCGATCCTCTAGTCTCCTCGTACCACTCCGACTACCCCATTCACCCGGTACTTCAGAGACAGATAATGGTTGGACAGCACCGCTTTGCTCATCCTTAAAAATGGCCGACCTAGGATCATCTGGTAAGGACCTTCCTCGTCCACTACGACGAAGTCCAGTATCATTGTTCTTTCTGTCGGGGGGCTCCCGATTGTGATAGGCAGTTCGACCACGCCCAGAGGGACCAGCTTCCCTCCTCCGAACCCCTTCAAGGAGGTGTTGGTGTATTCCAACTTCCGGTCGGCTATTCCCATCTCTTCCAAAGTTGATTTAAATAGCACATCAACCGAGCTCCCCGTATCAACCAGTATCCGGTCAAACTTCTTGCTAGCGATCGTAGCCTTGATGACTAAAGCGTCCTCGTGGGGGTATAGAATCCCTTCCTCATCCTCATCCGTCCACATGATTGGCACTTGCCTGACCCTTGCTCGTTTGGCTGCTGGGGTGTTGAAGAGTATCTCTTTACTGGTCATGGCGTATCTGGCATAATTTTTTCTCGATCTGTTCGAATCTCCGGTCAACGTTGGGCCCCCAGCTATCACCCTCGCTGCGGGCGGCTCGCGTCTCAAGATTCCATCACTCTGCTCCCCTTCATCCGTGGTGGCCACCATCGGGAAAGTCCCATCCATAAACTCGTCCAGGTACCGATTTCTCACCAAATCTTCGACCTGGGTCTTGAGATCTCTACACTCTGCTGTGGTATGGCCATGGGTGCCATGGAACTTACAATAACGTCCTCTATCCCTCCTGTTGGGTAGCTTTGTTATTGGTGTAGGGAGGTGCAGCAGCCCTCGACCCTTTATGGCCTCGTACACCTCATCCAGGGGCATCTTCAAGGGAGTGTACCGCCCATAGTCCTGGTTCTGGTCGACCAGATGCACTGCTCTTTCTCTGTTTGCCCCACTGTGAGTTGGGGGCGGTGGGAGTGCTTCTGGTCTGCTCGTCCTGCTACCGTGGGAATGTTGATGAAGATCGCCGGATGCCGAATCATGTCTTCTCCAAGGCTCCCTAGCTGGGGAGCGAGGAGGTGGCGCCCTGCTGCGCTGGTACTGTGGCGGCCTCTGATGAGGCTGGTAAGCAATTACCCTACCTCCTGCTCCACTACCGGAGATCTGGTGGTCCCTCCTCCTGATCGGCCCATTAGTTGGTAATGCTTTCTTCTCTTTCCTCCCTAACCCTTCCAACTGGTCTGTCTTGATCCGTGCAGCCTTCTCCTCCTCAATCTCGATGTCTCTTTTAGCCTGTTCGTATGCGGCTGCGTACGTTTGAATAGCTGGGCTTCTCAAATTGTACCACAGCCTTCCTATCTTCACCCCTTCTTTCAGTCCCCTTAACGCCTGAGGGTGGTTGAAGGCTCCCAAGTCAAGGACAGCCCGATGAAACCTCTTGATGAATTCCCGAAGGGTTTCTTGCTCCCCCTGTTTCATGCTCTTCAGCTCCATCACGTCATCTTCCGGTGACATTGCCCCACTAAACTGCTCTGCGAATTCCTGGCACATCTGCTCGAAGGTTTTTATGCTGCCCCGAGGAAGTTTCCTGTACCATTCTCGTGCACGTCCCTCAAGGGATAGTGGGAACACCCTGCACCTTTGGGATGGAGATAATCCCTGGACCCCCGTTATGTCGTTGAAGCGCTCTATGTGCACCAGCGGGTCAGTTCTTCCCGAGTATCTGAGGTCGGGGAGGCGGAAATCTCTTGGAATAACTGCCCTCATGATCTCTGCTGCGAGCGGTGATTCCCCGTCCAGCATTATCCTCCAACCAGGGGCTCTGTTCCTCCCTTGCATGTCATCAATTATTTGCGCTAGCCTTCGCACTTCCTCCTCCAGCTGTCCTGCGCGACCAGGGTCGCGCGCTGCAGCTTGATCCCGCTCTCGCTCTACATCATGTAAGTGTTGCCTCAGTTCTGTTTCCTCTGCGTTCACCACCCCGTCGCCCCCGTCACAAGTCTGTCTTACCGGGGACTGCTCTCTTTCTCTATGAAATTCTCCCCGCAGAGGTACGTTACCTCTCTCACCGCCAAATCTCCCAGCGGTTTGGCTTCTCTCCGCACTATCGGTACCTGGTGCCGCTCCACCGCCTCTCACCCTTCCCTCTAGGGTTACCCTTCGCTCGTTCCGCAGCTCATGCAGGATGGTTGTCAAGGTTTCCATCTGCTTTTCCATTCGCTCCATCCGGTCGAACATGACTTTTTCCCGTGCTTCGCTGATCACCTCCCTCAGCGTCACGGAATCGTTAAGCCTTATGTCACCCCCTTGTGCGCTACTTCCTCCTATCTCCATTGCCTTTCGCTTACTCCCCCCCTCTTCTTGCTATCGACAGAAGCTTTTTGCTCTGGATCCCCACAGACGGCGCCAAAATGTTGATGCGAGATTCCGGTTCTCCTCGTTCTACGATCAGGATCTCTGCTCGATCAACTTCGTCACTACCAGGAGGTCTCCTCGCCAGGCTTCTTCTCCGGAGGTCCCTGCGTACACAGATAAGTCAGAGTACGCCGGTTGTTTTCCCGGCGCAAACCCTCCGACGCTCAAGTCAGATATGAAGGTTCGGGAAAAGCTTGCCACAGGTCTTATGGCGTTTCTTGTGGTTTTCTCCCCTTTTTTCAAGAATGCCAACCCTTTTACCTTCGTTGGCTACCTTTTTATAGGCTTCCTCTGAATCTCAGTCCTCCGCTCTTTTCGAGACGGTATGGGACTTCAACTGCTGCGTTATGGGCAAAACATGGGATCTAGCGTGTTATGCCACGGTTCAGGGGAAAGCGTGGCTGCCACGGCTCTGTGAGACCTTGCGTGTTACGCCACGGCTCGGGGGAAAGTGTGGCTGTCATGGCTCTGTGAGATCTTGCGTGTTACGTCGCGGTTCTGGGGAAAGCGTGGCTGTTGTGCCTAGATTCTCGTGCTGGAGAGCACGTCTTGCCAACTGCCGTCGACCGGGTCTCCTCGCCTCTCGATCTCTAGCCGGAATGGCCTCATGCCTTTTATAGGAATTGGCCTCGCGGACGACAACATCGTGGACGAGCAGGATGTTTCTGATCCTGTTCTTCCACGCGCTAGGCTTTAACGAAACACATCGGTTCGCAGAACTCCGCCATCAGATGTCTGCTCGTCATTCCTGGTCCCTTCGACGCATTTGTCCCAAACAGTATCCCTCCCAAACAGCATGCATGTTAAAATAGAAACTTGTGGGTACTAATCCTATCATTAATTTGAAAGGGACATAAGAATATTGTTGATAAAGAATGTAGTAGTGTTAGGTTGTCTTGGACATCTCCCAACTCCAAAAACTAGCTCAAGAGGTAAGGTTATAAATTCACTATCAGCCCCTTCCGCAATTGATGTGGGATAACTCCAACAATCTCCTCCTCACACATTGGGCTTTGGGTTAAAAGCATAGATATTCGTTCTTCCAATTAGATTGTTGGTGAACCTGAACTCTGATGCCAATATTAGGCGGTCTTGGGTATTTTTCAACTCCAAAAGCTATCTCAAGAGATAAGACTTTCTCCCACATTTATAGTCCCTTCCAGCCCCTTTCACAATCAATATGGGATAACCCCAACAAGTAGCAATTGTAACTTTATCTAATTAAAATGAATAAAACTTTTGAAAGAAAAAGAATTAATATTAATTTGAAAGCAACTTAAGAATATTGTTAATAAAGAGTGCAGTAGCAATTGTAAGTTTATCTAGTTAGAATAAATAAAATTTTTGAACGAAAAAGAATTAATAAGAAGATTCTCTTATAATGAAAACCTTAAAGAAAAATGATAAGTTAGATACACGTTTATTTTTACCTTTCCAGTTGTATGAGATTTATACAGTTTTTTTCATATAAAATTAACATTAACAGTTAAATCTCATAGATATCTTATGTTTCACTGGTATTAACTCTTAGATTGTCCAGTTCACATAATAATTAGTAGTAAAGTTACATTTAAGTAATTCATCTCTAAAGAAAATATTAATTTCATATTTATGTTCCCAATCATATTGGCTATCATAATTCATAATTTCTTTTTGCAGCAATAAACAATTAACAAATAACTATATATTGTAAATTATGAATCTACATGAACTAACAATAAATTGACTCCTACCATACATAACATTCTACAATTTTTAACTAACTTGCCCAATCATAGTTAATCTCGATGTCATATAATAAGTAATGATTGACACAAAATGACATTTAATCTTACACTAACGATAAATATTAAACAATATTGTCATATGATCTCACCTTATATACACATTTTTTTTGTAACAATTCTATTAAGTAGTTTTTAACTAACCTATTTTTCTAGTAATTTCTTAATTTATGTATTCTACGTGCACATCTAATATTAGGTGCGAAACCTATTTTATTCTTTCCTTTTTTGTTTTGACTATGAATGTATGTATCATGTTTCTCTTTCATCTTTTCAAGAAAAAAACACACGAAATCACATTTACACTCTGTGCCCCCCATTGACCCAAAAGGAAACTTGAGATCCATAAATTAGTTTGCTAATGGAAAAGAAAAAACGCGCAAAATCACATTTACGCTCTATACCCCCTTCTGACCCCCAAAAAAAAAAACTTGAGATCCATAAATTAGTTTGCTAATGAAAAACAATTAATCACATTTAAGCATATTGCTCAGTATTAATTGTTGACAATAAAAAAAGTCTATACATAGTTACAGAGACAACGATAACATGCCGCATCTTGCAATCCATCTGTTGCTACACGTGATGGAAGAGGCTGCAATTCATAATTATCCTTTAATTAGTGTTTATTGATGGAAGCTAAAAAAGTCTACAATATATGCAGGGTAGATTAAGAGATTACTTAATAACCTGAAATTGAATTGAATAGAGAGTGGAATTTGGATAGAGATATAATGTTCAGTAGGTTAAAAAAGAAAGCAATCAGAATGAATCATGAATAAGAATTTGTTGTCATCGAGGATATTGTCGATTTATTTATTTATTTTTTGCTTTTTTGTTTTTTTTGTTTTAAGGAATTTGTCCATTTCTCACGCCATATGTCTCCTAAAATGTCGGGACTAGAAAAAATGACGGTAATTTATTTAAATTAACCAATGAATGAGAGAATCATATTGCGGAACTAATATGACTAATAATCAAATAAAGCTTACATGAACGAGAGAATCATGTACCTTAATTCTTTCTTCCTCAATTGTTGTTCTCTTTGGGTTAATTCACAAACTTTTAAAACTTAGTAAAATTGTTAAATTAAAAAAAAATTAATTAAGCAAAATTACATCAGATCTGTGGCTCGAGCCATCTAATTTGTTGATGATCGTATTAGAGAATCAAGAAAATGTCATATAGAAAGGGGATCATGATCCTCTCTTGATTTGAGCGCTCCAGATCTTTTACAGATTTTATGCCACATGTGTTTTAGTGTTAGTGGATGATTACGATTTAACTACTTTTT
Source organism: Citrus x clementina (assembly GCF_000493195.1). Taxonomy (NCBI): domain Eukaryota; kingdom Viridiplantae; phylum Streptophyta; class Magnoliopsida; order Sapindales; family Rutaceae; genus Citrus; species Citrus x clementina. Next base: position 16,854,553 of record NW_006262022.1, read on the forward strand.
TTTTTAATTTATTAACCACCAATCATATTAACAAAATTTACTCAGATGAAGATTAAATCAGGAGAGGATCTAGATTCATAGCAAGGATATGAGCTGAATTAATTACCCCATCGGTCATTTGCTGCGATGCCAATGTCGGTATTGATGATGGGCCTTCATGTCTCTACTTTGCCAACCAATTAACCTTGGAAATTAAGAAAGAGAGGTGGATAGAGAGAGGAAACAGATCTAGTGAGTGTCAAATAAATTGGCTTATTGTTGTGTCCTTTTTATTGCATGCAAAATTTGGCAATGGTTGCACATTTGGCAAGTAAAGGTGGATGAGATTCAGGTGGGAAAATTTGCTAAAGCAACGGCGACTCTCATCATTATGGTCCAAATTAAGTTTATCTAGGCATTATGCTATAATTTTATCTAGGCAGACCCCTTTTTTTCCCTGTTTTGAAATACTGTAGGATTTAGTAGCCATTTTACTGTAAGGATTTACAGTATCTAATTGCTTGGATAATTAATTAATTAATTAGTTTCTTTCTTTTTTAAAGTAGGAATTCCATATCTCTTTTGTTTTTTAAATTAATAAAAAATTTTATCAACTTCTCTGCTGGTTTGAGTAGGAAAAAATCTAAAGTATAGAAATTGTTATTATCATGGGTTTTATCACTGCTGTTTGTGAAAATAAGTAAACTCATATATCAAAAGTTTCAAAATCTCTTTGCCTCAGTGATCTTTAATTACAATTTGTATAAGGTGCTTTAAATTTACTAAATAAGAGAAATTCTAGAATACCTCTAAAGTAGTACAACCAATTGATGCATGCACGATATGTGTAATTAATTTTAATATAACCACCACTTATATAATGATTTTTTAAAATAAATGTACACATTTTGAAGAATTTGAAAAATAAAACACAAATTTTTATTGAAGAAACCTCAAGGATAAAACACAATTCATACTCTCAGAAGCTTTGTTTTGCTACTTATGTTTTGCTTCTTCTTAGATTTGATGCATAAACCAAAGGGAAGAGGGGGTATATATACCTAAAAAAAACTCTCACTATTTATCAAAACCTACCATTCACCTACTACACCAACCACACCAATCTTACTTATCACCCAAGCTCACCTAACGTAGCAAGTTCTATGAGATGGGCTACGCTTTGTGTTTTTTGGACTTAGATAAAAAAACAAGTTGATGATCTAACACCTCCCCTTAAACTTGCTTTATAACACCCAATAAAGTTCTTAACCTAAAGAAATCTTCTTGCTTTAGTGGCTTGGTGAGGATGTCAGCAATTTGATTACGTGATTTGACATAGTTGTATTTCTTTTTTTCTAATGCACTCTTGTATGAAATGATAACGAGTATCGATATGTTTGCTTTGATCATTGAAGATTGGTTAGAGCAATTTCTGGTTTGTTATCGACACAAATCTTAGTTGGATCTACTTTTTCACCTTCATCATGTTTTGATAACTTGACTTCACATTCGACTGGCGTGCTTATAGACTTGCAATCATTCATCTTGAACTTCTTGATAATCTCTTCTGCATAGCTTTCTTGGGAGATAAATATGCCTTTTTTTTCTAACTTGACTTCAATGTCGAGGTAATGTGCTATCAATCCGATGTCAGTCATCTCAAACTCTTTAATCATCACTCTCTTAAACTCTTCAAATAAGCTTAGATTACTTCCAGTAAAGATGAGATCATCCCTATACATGCACGTGATTAAAATGTCTTTATCATTTTCTTTGACATAGAGAACATGTTTATATGGGCATTTGGTGCAGTCGTTCTTTTGAAAATACTTGCCAATTTTATTATTCCATGCCTTTGGTGCTTTTTTTAGCCCATAAAGAGTTTTCTTCAATATCAAAACTTTGTCTTCATATCCTTTCACATATAGCCTAATGGTTGTTCGATATAACTCATTTTTTAAGGAATCTATTTAAGAAATCATACTTCACATCTGTTTGAAGAATCATCCATTTTTTCTGAGCAACCAAAAAAATAATAGTTTCAAGTCAGGCTACAAGAGAAAATACCTCATCGTAATTATTGCTAGGTTTTTTTACTATCGCCTTTTGCAATTATCCTTACTTTGTGCCTTTCAATTTCTCCTTTGGCATTTCTCTTTGTTTTGTGCACCCATTAGACACCGGTCGCCTTGTAACCTTTAATAAGAGTAGTAAGTTCCTAAGTGTCATTCTTTACGATGGCTTTGATTTTTTTTCATCCATTACGATTCTCTATTTCTCATCTTGTGCAGTTTCTTGGAAGTTGATTGGCTCATAATTATCAAAGAGACAAAAGAGAGTGAGATTATCAAGTCTCTTAATTACTTCATAGAGATCTTGTAAATTTCTTGTGTGCGTCCTATCTCTCTTTTCTAAAAATGATGGTGATGAGTCTCCATAAGTGGTTATTATTGGTAAAGTAAATTAAGTTGTGGGTTCTTGTTGTTCTCCTGCTTGTTACTTTGATGTTTGCACATCTTATTTAAAGGGATAAAAGTTAAAGTCACCAAGCATTACAGCCAAAATCTCACTCTCATTCTTATACATATTTGCTGATCAATTTTTCCATTGTTTGGATTGTCCATGACCACGACCTCTACCTCGTCCTCGACCTCTACCTCGGACATAGTGCCTTCTTTCATTGTCGGAGCTTTCTTCTCTTTTCTTTGGATTGACTTCCATTTTGAGAAGTTGTTCTTTGATTCCTTACTTCTTTTTTTGTTTTTCTTCATAGGCTTGCAACCTTCCTTGAAGTTGCTCGATCGCCATATCCTCCAGATCTCTTGTTTCTTCAATTGTCACAACAATATGTTCAAACTTCGAGTCTACTGATCGAATTATCTTTTCAATGATCCTTACCTCTTTTAACTCCTCGCCATTTCTTTTTAATTCATTGGAAACGGTCACAACCCGAGTAAAGTAGTCAGAAATTGACTCCGACGCCTTCATGTGTAGGGACTCAAATTCTCATCGTAATGTTTGGAGATGAACCTTTTTAACTTGCTCCGTTCCTTTGTAAGAGGTCTCTAGTTTCTCCCATACTTCTTTTGAGGAGGTTGTACCAGCAATCTTTTCAAAAGCATTTTCATCTAATGATTGAAAGATGAGATGCTTTGCTTTATTCTCTTTCTTCTTCAAGTCTTTTAAATTCTCCTTATGTGCCACAGTTAAAGTGGCTTCATTTTCTGGCACAATAAAGCCTTTCTCCACGACATCCCATACATCATGTGGGCCCATTAGAGCCTTCATTTTAATACTCCAATTGTTAAATTTACTTCCCTTTAATTGTGGAACTTGAAATGACATCATACCACCGTTTGCCATAACTCACAAATTGAGTGAGAATTTGGAGATTCTGAAAGCACATATGGATCCGGAACGTCGAAAAACCTTGGGAAGGACTCGAATCAACTTTCAGTCAACTATCAACGCGGGTCAACTGTCAACGTCGGTCAACGGTCAACGCCGGCTTGGTAGTCTTGGTTTGGTCCAGATTGGTTCAACTCGAGTTGGCTCGGTTCGACTTGATTCTGTTCAGCTCGGCTCGGCTTGGTTCAGTTCGGCTCAGCTTGGATCAACTCGGTGAGTCGACTCAACTTCAGGACAGAAAACTTTTGGCGGCAGGTGTGGGCGCGTCCGATCTCAGATCGGGATGAGTTTTGCGGCGTCACGTTCCTCTCGTCGAGATCTTTGATTTGATATGCTATATGACTATATATAGCATTAAGAACTAGCTCTGATACTACTTTGTTGGAGAATTTACAAATAAAATATACAAAACACACTATTTTATTTTTTCAACAACACTCATCACCAATTACAACTCTTATTTTTCACTCTCTACACCTTAGAGATTTTGTTACTTCACTTGATACTTAAACAAAAGGGGAGAGTGGGTATTTATACATGATACAAACTAATCACAACCATTCATTTATTCAACTACTACATAAATTCTCACCATTCATTAAAACCTACCACTCACCTACTTCACCAACCACACCTACCACACCTAACACAAATAATTTAAAGCTCACCAACCATACCTACTCATGGAATCTTCCATGAGTTGGGCTTGAATTTATTCATCTTGGATCAAGTTTATGATCCAACAACCTCTGTTTCTTTCTCAGTAATCAAACAAAGCAAATAAATAAAAAAATAAAAATTGAAAAAATAAAAACGGAATTAGCAATCATAAATAAAATCATCAAATTGTTTAACCAAAATCAAGCTAGCCTACTGGAATTGATACTGAAATCTTAGATATATGATAAATCAACCAAGAATTGTAAAATAATAATAATAATAATAACAATAATATAAGTGCAAAAGAAAAATGTATACTGCCGACCAGAGACTTTTGGCAGGGGCTCATGGCAAGGGATTTTGGATTTGAAAAATAGAAAGGTTTATTTTCATTCGCCCCACATATTTTTTCATATTTTACATTATGCATTCAATACTTATGATGTGTCTCACAACGAGCCGAAAACAGTTGAGTCCATCATTAATTCCAATCCTTTCAGATTCTATCCACCTAAATTATTATAATACGCTCTTTTTTATTTGAATTGAATACAAATGCCAAAATAAAAATAAGATTTTGTTATTCATATTTAAATCAAAGAGTTTTTCTTATTAATAACTAGCAAGTTGTTCACTAACTTTGATATCTAGTGCAAAAAAATTTGAGTTGATTTAATTTGGTTCAACTTTAACACAAGCGCACATATCTCTAATTATTTACTAATTTGTTCGTTCCCTCTTCTTCAACCAATCCTTCCAGTCTTGACCCCATGGTTTGTGCTCTTTAAAAGCAATAACATGAATTGTGAAAACATAAATTTAAACCAAAAAAAGAAAAAGAAAGAAGTTATCACACATAAGGATTTATTTGTGTTCATGATGAACACTTTGCATATATACACATAATTTTATTTAAATTAAAAATAATGCACTTTATTTGTTATTATGATCTTGATTCCATGGGTTATTGATCTCCATAAAAGTTTTAGACCAAGTCTGCTGTGTGTCATTTGAAACCTTCTCTTGTCCAATAAAGGCTATCCAGTTGTCGGTATGAGCATCGGCAAGAACCCATATAACTTCTTGAGGCTGGTTTTTAAAGTCAAATTTAGTACATTTAGCTTTAGCACCTATCTTCCTCCTCCTCTTTGGCTGTTGGTTAATTGATTCAGGGTCAGGGTTAGAGCTCCCAGCAGCATCATACATGTATATGCATACACATGGATGTTACATAAAATATAATAAAATTAAAAGCAACAATTTAAATACAAGCCAAAAGGGAGATTTGATTTTGACGGCTCACTCACATTGGTAAGAACAACTACTGGTGGTGTCTCAAGCTTCTTCTGGTCATTTTCTTGCAATGCGTTATGAGTAATTGGATTAATATTTTTTCCTTTTGACTGTAAGTGCTTCTTGACTTCTTTAAATGATCTAAACTGCTTCATTGTCCCCGGTTCATAGTAAAACTGCACATTCATTTGAAACACGCTCAACAATCAGGCACACCGCATGCTTTTTAAAATAAATTTCTGTAACTATATATTCGAGCTATTAATTGAAAAAAAAAATACTCAGTATATAATAACAAAATAAAATTAATATACGTGTTCCACAGAATTACAAACAACATGAAATTTTAGCATAGCTCTCTCTAATGAAAGTTAACTTTCAAAGCTATGAAAACCTAGATAAGAAGAAATTGAGTGTTGGAGCAACCTGGTCAATTTTTCCTTTGTAATTAGCGTGGGTTCTTTGCCTCTGCTCGAACATCCACCCTTCAGGCAATCCAATTCTTCCGCCGTCTATCAGTGGACTTCTAGGCCCTTTTCCCCTTCTCGGCTTTTGATCAAGAGGAGGCACCATCCTCAAAGGCACAGCGTCAATGAGCTGAAGCTCATTGGGTGGAATCAAAATGTTAGTTTCTTCGGCTTTTGTCTTCTGCAAAATGCAACAAAAAATGAACCCCAAAAGAAAAAGAAAAAAAAGAAACACAAACAAATATACATTTAAAGAGAAAATTGCCTTATCATGGTGGTGATAAAAGTGAAGAAATGAAATCTATGTGTCGTTTAGTTTAGTGGGTGCATGTACCAGCTGGAGGAATAGAGAGAGTGAAATACTTTTTTTTTTTAATGGCAAATACATGTAACTATCAGTCCTTGAATGGTAGGTATTGTGTAAGTAAAATAAAATAAATTATACCTAGAAGCTTATATAAGTTTAAAACATGCAATGAATTTTAAGGAAAAATAAAAAATAAAAATACATAAATAAAAGTTTATGCATGACCGAAATAAACCTACCTCTATTAGATTAATTTATACTTGCATGTTAAAATAACAACTCATGGGAACTAACCCTATCATTAATTTGAAAGGGACACAAGAATTGTTGATAAAGAGTGTAGTAGTGTTAGGTGGTTTTAAATCTCTCTTAACTCTAAAAGCTAGCTCAAGAGATAAAGGTTTTCCCTCACACTTATAAAGTGACTACCAGCCTCTTTCACAGTCGATATGGAATAACCCCAACAATTGTCTCTTGAAACACAGGCTTTGGATAAAAAACATAGACACCTGCTCTCTCTATTAGACTGTTAGGCTGAGATGTTGGAAAATTTGCGTTTTGATATCAGTTTTAGGTAGTCCTAGGTCTCTCTCAACCGTGAAAGCTAACTCAAGGGATGAGGCTTTCCCTCACAATTATAAAGTCACTACCAACCCTTTCACAACCGATGTGAGATAACCCGAACAACTAGCAATTATAGTTTATCTAATTAGAATAAATAGAACTTTTGGAAAAAGAATTATTATTAATTTGAAAGGGACATAAGAATGTTGCTAATAAAGAGTGTAGTAGCAATTATAAGTTTATCTAGTCAGAATAAATAAAACTTTTGAAAGAAAAATAATTAATAAGAAGATTCTCTTATAATGAAAACCATAAAGAAAAAGGGATAAACTAAATACACGTTTATTTTTATCTTTCCAGTTGTATAAGATTTATACAAATTTCTTTTGATACAAAAATAACAATAGCAGTTAAATCTCATAGATATCTTATGTTTCACTGGTATTAAATATCTTTTAGATTGTCCAATTCACATAAAAATCAGTAGTAAAGCCATATGTAAGTAATTCACCTGTAAAGAAATATTAATTTCACATTTATGTTCCTAATCATTTTGGCTATCATAATTCATAATTTCTTTTTGCAGCAATAAGCAATTAACATATAACTATAAATTGTAAATTATGAATCTAATGAACAAATGATAAACTGTCTCCTACCATACATAACATTCTAAAATATCTTACTAACTTGCCCAGGTATAGGTAATCTCGATGTCATATAATAAGTAATGATTGACACATAATGACATTCAATCTTACACTAACGATAAATAGTAAACAACATTGTCATATGATCTCAATATACATGCAAATATTTTTCTTTATCACAATCATATTAAGTAGTTTTTAACTAACTTATTTTTTTTGGCAATTTCTTATTTTATGTAATCTACGTGAACATCTAATATTAGGCGCGAAACCCATTTTATTCTTTTTTTTTACAACTCATGTCTGTATGTATGTATGTATGTATGTATGTATGTATCATGTTTTTCTTTCTCTTTTTTTTTAAGAAATAAAACGCATGAAGTCACATTTACGCTCTATACCACCCTGGCCCAAAAGAAAACTTGAGATCCATAAATTAGTTTGCAAATGAAAAACATTCATCACATTTACGAATTTCCTGCATTTTTTTCTCTTAGAGGTACCATATTGCTCAGTATCACTTATTGACTATAAAAAAAACCTAGAAATAGTTATAGAGACAGAACTAACATACCGCATCTTGCACTCTATCTGTTGCTACACGCGATGGAAGAGGCTGCAATTTGTAATTATCCTTTAATTAGTGTTCATTCACGGAAGCTAAAGAAGTCTATAATATATGCAGGGTAGATTAAGAGATTACTTAATAACCTCAAATTGAATTGAATAGAGAGTGGAATTTGGATAGAGATATAATGTTCAGTAAGTTAAAAAATAAAGCAATAAGGATGTATCTTGAATAAGAATTTTTTCTCATCGAGGAAATTGTCGATTTATTTCATTTTATTATTTTTTAAAGGAAGTTGTCCATTTCTCACGTTATATGTCTTCTAAAATGTCATGAATAGAACAAATGACGGTTTTTTTATTTAAATTAACTCATGAATGAGAGACTCATGCTGCGGAACTAATATGAATAATAATCAGATAAAGCTTCCACGAACAAGAGAATCATGTACCTTAATTCTTTCTTCATCAATTGTTGTTCCGTTAGGGTTAATTCACAAATTTTTTAAAGCAGTAAAATTGTTAAATTAAAAAAATGTTAATTAAGCAAAATTTACATCAGATCTGAGCCTCGAGCCATCTAATTTGTTGATGATCTTATTAGAGAATCAAGAAAATGGAATATAGCAAGGATAGGAGCTGAATTAATTACCCCATCGGTCATTTCTTGAGAAGCAAATGTCGGTACTGATGATGAGGCCTTCAAGCCTCTACTTTGCCAACCAATTAACCCTAGAAATTGAGAAAGAGAGGTAGATAGAGAGAGGGAACAGATCTAGGGAGTGTCAAACAAATTGGCTTATTATTGTGTCCTTTTTATTGCATGCAAAAGTTGGCAATGTTTGCACATTTGGCAAGTAAAGGTGGAGGAGATTCAGGGTAAATTTGCTAAAGCAACGGCTACTCTCATCATTGGGGCCTAAATTAAGTTTGTCTAGATATTATGCTATATTTTTATCTAGGCAGGCCCCATTTTTTTCCCTTTACTGTTTTGAAATAGTGTAGATTAAGTAGTTATTTTATTAATTTAATGTAAATGTTACATTTTGGTCCTTTAACTTTACTCTTTTTTTTTGTTTGCCATGTTGTTTGTAGATTCTATATTATGAATCGTATCAAATAGATATAATTCTGCCATCAAGACGAACTTTTTTAGTTTTTTTGCAAGAGATAAATTTGCACGAGCGTTGAAAGAAATTGCAATGTATTTCTCATTTGAAACTATTTTTCTGGAATAAATTCCATATCTTATTTTACTCAAGTCACAATAGTAAATGGTTTGCTTTATATATAGCGCATATGAGCTTCCATTATTTGATGTTTGGTCCCCGTATCTGCAAGGATTTGCAGTATCTAATTGCTTGGATAATTAATTAATTAAATAGTTTCTTTCTTTTTTAAAGCAGAAATTCCATATCTCTTGTGTGTTTTGTTATCAATAAATTTTTTTATCAACTTCTCCGATGCATTGAATTGGAAAAAATCTAAACTATAGAAATTGTTGTCATCAAAAATCAGGATTTATTTGTGTTCATGATGAACACTTTGCATATATACACATAACTTTGTTTAAATTAAAAAAAAATCCACTTTATTTGTTATTATGATCTTGATTCTATGGGTTATTGATCTCCATAAGAGTTTTAGACCAAGTCTGCTGTGTGTCATTTGAAACCTTCTCCTGTCCAATAAAGGCTGACCAGTTGTCGGTGCGAGCATCGGCAAGAACCCATGTAACTTCTTCAGGCCGGTTTTTAAAGTCAAATTTAATACGTTTAGCTTTAGCACCAATCTTCCTCCCCCTCTTTGGCTGTTGGCTACTTGATTGAGGGTCAGGGTTAGAGCTCCCAGCAGCATCCTGCGTGTATATGTATACTCAAGGATGTTACATCGAATATAAGAAAATTGAAAACAACAATTTAAATACGTGCCAAAAGTGAAATGTGATTTTGAAAGCTCACTCACATTGGTAAGGCCAACTACTGGTGGTGTCTCAAGCTTCTGCCGGTCATTTTCTTGCAATGCGTTAGGAGTAATTGGATTAATATTTTGTCCTTTTGACAGTAAGTGCTTCTCGACTTCTTTAAATGATCTGAACTGCTTGTTTGTCCCCGGCTCATAGTAGAACTGCACATTCATTTGAAACACACTCAACAATCAGGCTCACCACATGCTTTTGAAATAAATTTCTGTAACTATACATTTGAGATATTAATTGAAAAATACTCAGTTCATAATAATTAATTAAAATTAATAAACATGTCCCACAGAGTTATAAACAACATGCAATTTCAGCATACTGCAGCTCTCTAATTTGAAAGTTAACTTTCAAAGCTATGAAAACCTAGATAAGAAGAAATTGAGTGTTGGAGAAACCTGGTCAATTTTTCCTTTGTAATTAGCGTGGGTTCTTTGCCTCTGCTCGAACATCCACCCTTCAGGCAATCCAATTCTTCTGCCGTCTATCAGTGGACCTCTAGGGCCTTTTCCCCTTCTCGGCTTTTGATCAAGAGCAGGCACCATCCTCAAAGGCACAGCGTCAATGATCTGAAGCTCATTGGGTGGAATCAAAGTGTTAGTTTCTTCGGCTTTTGTCTTCTGCAAAATGCACCAAAAAAAGAAAAAAGAGAAACGCAAACAAATATACAATTAAAGAGAAAATTGACTTATCATGGTGGTGATAAAAGTGAAGAAATAAAATCTTTCAAGTCGTTTGAGTTAGTGGGTGCATGTACGACCTGGGGGAATAGAGAGAGTGAAATACATTTTTTGATGGCAAGTACATGTAACTAGCAGTCCTTGAGTGCTACGTATTGTGTAAATAAAATAAAATAAATTATACCTAGGACGTTGTATAAGTTTAAAACATGCAATGAATTTTAACGCAAAAAAAAAAAAATAGAAGTTTACTTGTGGCCCAAATAAACCTGTCTCTTCTAGAATAATCTATGCATACATGTTAAAATATAAACTCGTGGGCAATAACCCTATCATTAATTTGAAAGTGACACAAGAATATTGTTGATAAAGAATGTTGTAGTGGTTGGTGGTATTGGACATCTTTCAACTCCAAAAGCTTGCTCACGAGATAAGGTTTTTCATCACACTTATAAAGTCACTATCAACCCCTTCCACAACCAACGTGGGATAACCCAAAAAATCTCCTCCTCACACAAAGGGCTTGGATCAAAAGCATAGACACCTATTCTCTCAATTAGATTATATAGATTGAGATGTTGGTGAGCCTGGACTTTAATATTAGTATTTGGTAGTCTCAAGCCTCTTTCAACCTCAAAAGTTAGGCCAAGGGTTGAGGCTTTCCCTCACACTTATAAAGTCACTACTGACCCCTTCCACAACCAATATGGGATAACCAGAACAAGTAGCAATTATAGTTTATCTAATTAGAACAAATAGAACTTTTGAAGGAAAAAAGAATTAATAAAAATACTCTCTTATAATGAAAACCATAAACAAATAGGGATATACTAAATACACATTTATTTTTATCTTTCTAGTTGTATAAGATTGATGCAATTTTTTTTTCCTACAAAAACAATAGTAACAGTTAAATCTCATAGATATCTTATGTTTCACTGGTATTAAATAACTCTTAGATTGTCTAATTCACATAAAAATCAATAGTAAAGCCACATTTAAGTAATGCACCTCTATAGAAATATTAATTTCACATTTACGTTCCCAATCATATTGGCTCTCATAATTAATAATTTCTTTTTGCAGCAATAAACAATTAATATATAACTTAATAATGTAAATTATGAATCAACATGAACAAACGATAAACTGTCTCCTACCATACATAACATTCTAAAATTTTTTACTAACTTGCCCAAGCATAGGTAATCTCGATGTCATATGATAGGTAATGATTGACACATAATGACATTCAATCTTACACTAACGATAAATAGTAAACAACACTGTAATATGATCTCGATATATATAAATGTGTTTTTATAACAATCATATTAAGTAGTTTGAAACTAAAATTTTTAACTGACTTATTTCTATTAGTAATTTCATAGTTTATGTAATCTACGCGAACATTTAATATTAGGCGCGAAACCCATTTTATTCTTCCCTTTTGGTTCTGACAACTCATGTATGTATGTATGTATGTATGTATGTATGTATGTATGTATGTATGTACGTATGTACTTATGTATGTATGTATGTTTTTATTTATTTATCATGCTTTTCTTTCTTTTCTTTTTCAAGAAAAAAAAATGCGCGAAATCACATTTACGCTGTATACCCCCCTCTGACCTAAAAGAAAACTTGGGATCCATAAATTAGTTTGCTAATGAAAAACAATTAATCAAATTTATGCATTTCCTGCATTTTTTTTCTCTTAGAGGTACCATATAGCTCAGTATCAATCATTGACTATAACCAAAAAAAAAAAAAAAAAAACCTAGAAATAGTTATAGAGATAGCGATAACGTACCGCATCTTGCACTCCATCCGTTGCTACACGCGATGGAAGATGCTGCAATTCATAATTATCCTTTAATTAGTGTTCAATGATGGAAGCTAAAGAAGTCTACAATATATGCAGGGTAGATTAAGAGATTACTTAATAACCTGAAATTGAATTGAATAGAGAGTGGAATTTGGATAGACATATAATGTTCAGTAAGTTCAAAAAGGAAGCAATCAGGATGTATCTTGCATAAGAATTTTTTCTTATCGAGCAAATTGTCGATTTATTTGATTTTTTTTTTGAATGAATTTGTCCATTTCTCTCACATCATGTGTCTTGTAAAATGTAATGATTATAAAAAATGACTGTAATTTATTTAACTTAACTCGTGAATGAAAGAATCATACTGCGGAACCAATATGAATAATAATCAGATAAAGCTCACATGAACGAGAGAATCATGTACCTTAATTTTTTCTTCATCAATTGTTGTTCCGTTAGGGTTAATTCACAAATTTTTTAAAGCAGTAAAATTGTTAAATTAAAAAAATGTTAATTAAGCAAAATTTACATCAGATCTGAGCCTCGAGTCATCTAATTTGTTGATGATCTTATTAGAGAATCAAGAAAATGGCATATAGCAAGGCTAGGAGCTGAATTAATTACCCCATCGGTCATTTCCTGAGAAGCACATGTCGGTACTGATGATGAGGCCTTCATGTCTGCACTTTGCTAACCAATTAACCCTAGAAATTGAGAAAGAGAGGTAGATAGAGAGAGGAAACAGATCTAGTGAGTATCAAATAAATTGGTTTATTATTGTGTCCTTTTTATTGCATGCAAAAGTTGGCAATGTTTGCACATTTGGTAAGTAAAGGTGGAGGAGATTAAGGGTAAATTTGCTAAAGCAACGGCTACTCTCATCATTGGGGTCCAAATTAAGTTTATCTAGATATTATGCTATAATTTTATCTAGGCAGGCCTCTTTTGTTTTTTTCCTACTGTTTTGAAATAGTGTAGATTAAGTAGTTATTTTACTAATTTAATGTAAATGTTACATTTTGGTCCTTTAACTTTACTCTTTTTTTTTGTTTGCCACGTTGTTTGTAGATTCTATATTATGAAGCGTATCAAATAGATATAATTCTGCCATTAAGACGAACTTTTTTAGTTTTTTTGCAAGAGAGAAATTTGCACGAGCGTTGAAAGAAATTGCAATGTATTTCTCATTTGAAACTATTTTTCTGGAATAAATTCCATATCTTATTTTACTCAAGTCACAATAGTAAATGGTTTGCTTTATATATAGCGCATATGAGCTTCCATTATTTGATGTTTGGTCCCCGTATCTGTAAGGATTTGCAGTATCTAATTGCTTGGATATTTAATTAATTAAATAGTTTCTTTCTTTTTTAAAGCAGAAATTCCATATCTCTTGTGTGTTTTGTTATCAATAAAATTTTTTATCAACTTCTCCGATGCATTGAATTGGAAAAAATCTAAACTATAGAAATTGTTGTCATCAAAAATCAGGATTTATTTGTGTTCATGATGAACACTTTGCATATATACACATAACTTTGTTTAAATTAAAAAAAATCCACTTTATTTGTTATTATGATCTTGATTCTATGGGTTATTGATCTCCATAAGAGTTTTAGACCAAGCCTGCTGTGTGTCATTTGAAACCTTCTCTTGTCCAATAAAGGCTGACCAGTTGTCGGTCCGAGCATCGGCAAGAACCCATGTAACTTCTTCAGGCCGGTTTTTAAAGTCAAATTTAATACCTTTAGCTTTAGCACCAATCTTCCTCCCCCTCTTTGGCTGTTGGCTACTTGATTGAGGGTCAGGGTTAGAGCTCCCAGCAGCATCCTGCGTGTATATGTATACTCAAGGATGTTACATCGAATATAAGAAAATTGAAAACAACAATTTAAATACGAGCCAAAAGTGAAATGTGATTTTGAAAGCTCCCTCACATTGGTAAGGCCAACTACTGGTGGTGTCTCAAGCTTCTGCCGGTCATTTTCTTGCAATGCGTTAGGAGTAATTGGATTAATATTTTGTCCTTTTGACAGTAAGTGCTTCTCGACTTCTTTAAATGATCTGAACTGCTTGTTTGTCCCCGGCTCATAGTAGAACTGCACATTCATTTGAAACACACTCAACAATCAGGCTCACCACATGCTTTCGAAATAAATTTCTGTAACTATACATTTGAGCTATTAATTGAAAAATACTCAGTTCATAATCATTAATTAAAATTAATAAACATGTCCCACAGAGTTATAAACAACATGCAATTTCAGCATACTGCAGCTCTCTAATTTAAAAGTTAACTTTCAAAGCTATGAAAACCTAGATAAGAAGAAATTGAGTGTTGGAGAAACCTGGTCAATTTTTCCTTTGTAATTAGCGTGGGTTCTTTGCCTCTGCTCGAACATCCACCCTTCAGGCAATCCAATTCTTCTGCCGTCTATCAGTGGACCTCTAGGGCCTTTTCCCCTTCTCGGCTTTTGATCAAGAGCAGGCACCATCCTCAAAGGCACAGCGTCAATGATCTGAAGCTCATTGGGTGGAATCAAAGTGTTAGTTTCTTCGGCTTTTGTCTTCTGCAAAATGCACCAAAAAAAGAAAAAAGAGAAACGCAAACAAATATACAATTAAAGAGAAAATTGACTTATCATGGTGGTGATAAAAGTGAAGAAATAAAATCTTTCAAGTCGTTTGAGTTAGTGGGTGCATGTACGACCTGGGGGAATAGAGAGAGTGAAATACATTTTTTGATGGCAAGTACATGTAACTAGCAGTCCTTGAGTGCTACGTATTGTGTAAATAAAATAAAATAAATTATACCTAGGACGTTGTATAAGTTTAAAACATGCAATGAATTTTAACGCAAAAAAAAAAAAAGTTTACGTAAGGCTGAAATAAACCTACCTCTTATAAATTAATCTATGCATACATGTTAAAATAGAAACTCGGCCGCACTAACCCTATCATTAATTTGAAAGGGACACAAGAATATCGTTGATAAAGAATGCTGGAGCGTTAGATAGTATTGGACCTCTCTCAACTCCAAAAGCTAACTTAAGAGGTAAGGTTTACCCTCACACTTATAAAGTCACTATCAGCCCCTTCCCCAACCATTGTGGGATAACCCCAATAATCTCCTCCTCACACACAGGGCTTGGATCAAAAGCATAGACACCTATTCTCTCAATTAGATTATATAGATTGAGATGTTAGTGAGCCTGGACTTTAATATTAGTGTTTGGTAGTCTCAAGCCTCTTTCAACCTCAAAAGTTAGGCCAAGGGGTGAGGCTTTCCCTCACACTTATAAAGTCACTACTGACCCCTTCCACAACCGATATAGGATAACCAGAACAAGTAGCAATTATAGTTTATCTAATTAGAACAAATAGAACTTTTGAAGGAAAAAAGAATTAATAAAAATACTCTCTTATAATGAAAACCATAAACAAATAGGGATATACTAAATACACATTTATTTTTATCTTTCTAGTTGTATAAGATTGATGCAATTTTTTTTTCCTACAAAAACAATAGTAACAGTTAAATCTCATAGATATCTTATGTTTCACTGGTATTAAATAACTCTTAGATTGTCTAATTCACATAAAAATCAATAGTAAAGCCACATTTAAGTAATGCACCTCTATAGAAATATTAATTTCACATTTACGTTCCCAATCATATTGGCTCTCATAATTAATAATTTCTTTTTGCAGCAATAAACAATTAATATATAACTTAATAATGTAAATTATGAATCAACATGAACAAACGATAAACTGTCTCCTACCATACATAACATTCTAAAATTTTTTACTAACTTGCCCAAGCATAGGTAATCTCGATGTCATATGATAGGTAATGATTGACACATAATGACATTCAATCTTACACTAACGATAAATAGTAAACAACACTGTAATATGATCTCGATATATATAAATGTGTTTTTATAACAATCATATTAAGTAGTTTGAAACTAAAATTTTTAACTGACTTATTTCTATTAGTAATTTCATAGTTTATGTAATCTACGCGAACATTTAATATTAGGCGCGAAACCCATTTTATTCTTCCCTTTTGGTTCTGACAACTCATGTATGTATGTATGTATGTATGTATGTACTTATGTATGTATGTATGTTTTAATTTATTTATCATGCTTTTCTTTCTTTTCTTTTTCAAGAAAAAAAAACGCGCGAAATCACATTTACGCTGTATACCCCCCTCTGACCTAAAAGAAAACTTGGGATCCATAAATTAGTTTGCTAATGAAAAACAATTAATCAAATTTATGCATTTCCTGCATTTTTTTTCTCTTAGAGGTACCAGATAGGTCAGTATCAATCATTGACTATAACCAAAAAAAAAAAAAAAAAACCTAGAAATAGTTATAGAGATAGCGATAACGTACCGCATCTTGCACTCCATCCGTTGCTACACGCGATGGAAGATGCTGCAATTCATAATTATCCTTTAATTAGTGTTCAATGATGGAAGCTAAAGAAGTCTACAATATATGCAGGGTAGATTAAGAGATTACTTAATAACCTGAAATT
>NW_006262022.1:16871590-16884276 GCF_000493195.1 Citrus x clementina
GCAATCAGGATGTATCTTGCATAAGAATTTTTTCTTATCGAGCAAATTGTCGATTTATTTGATTTTTTTTTTTGAATGAATTTGTCCATTTCTCTCACATCATGTGTCTTGTAAAATGTAATGATTATAAAAAATGACTGTAATTTATTTAAATTAACTCGTGAATGAAAGAATCATACTGCGGAACCAATATGAATAATAATCAGATAAAGCTCACATGAACGAGAGAATCATGTACCTTAATTTTTTCTTCATCAATTGTTGTTCCGTTAGGGTTAATTCACAAATTTTTTAAAGCAGTAAAATTGTTAAATTAAAAAAAATGTTAATTAAGCAAAATTTACATCAGATCTGAGCCTCGAGTCATCTAATTTGTTGATGATCTTATTAGAGAATCAAGAAAATGGCATATAGCAAGGCTAGGAGCTGAATTAATTACCCCATCGGTCATTTCCTGAGAAGCACATGTCGGTACTGATGATGAGGCCTTCATGTCTGCACTTTGCTAACCAATTAACCCTAGAAATTGAGAAAGAGAGGTAGATAGAGAGAGGAAACAGATCTAGTGAGTGTCAAATAAACTGGCTTATTATTGTGTCCTTTTTATTGCATGCAAAAGTTGGCAATGTTTGCACATTTGGTAAGTAAAGGTGGAGGAGATTCAGAGTAAATTTACTAAAGCAACGGCTACTCTCATCATTGTGGTCTAAATTAAGTTAATCAAGATATTATGCTATAATTTTATCTCGGCAGGCCCCATTTTTTTTTTACTCTTTATGTTTGAAATACTGTAGATTAAGTAGTCATTTTACTAATTATAGGTAAATGTTACATTTTGGTTCTTTAACTTTGCTCTTTTTTTTGTTTGCCATGTTGTTTGTAGATTCTCTATTATGAATCGTATCAAATGCATATAATTCTGCCACTAAGACGAACTCTTTTTTTTCTCAAGAGATAAATTTGCATGAGGGTAGAAAGTAATTACAGTGTATTTCTCATTTGAAACTATTTTTCTGGAATAAATTCCATATCTTATTTTACCCAAGTCACAATAGTACATGGTTTGCCTTATATATAGCGCATATGAGCTTCCATTATTTGATGTTTGGTACCCATATCTCTATGGATTTGCAGTATCTAATTGCTTGGATAATTAAGTAATTAAACAGTTTCTTTCTTTTTTTAAGTAGAAATTCCATATGTATTGTGTGTTTTTTTATCAATAAAAAATTTTATCAACTTTTCCGATGCATTGAATAGGAAAAAATCTAAACTATAGAAATTGTTGTTGTCATGGGGTTTATCACACATCAGGATTTATTTGTGTTCATGATGAACACTTTGCATATATACACATAATTTCGTTTAAATTAAAAATAATGCACGTTTTTTGTTATTATGATCTTGATTCTCTGGGTTATTGATCTCCATAAGAGTTTTAGACCAAGTCTGCTGCGTGTCATTTGAAAACTTCTCTTGTCCAATAAAGGCTGACCAATTGTTGGTATAAGCATCGGCAAGAACCCATGTAACTTCTTCAGGCCGGTTTTTAAAGTCAAATTTAATACGTTTCGCTTTAGCACCGATCTTCCTCCTCCTCTTTGGCTGTTGGTTGCTTGATTCGGGGTCAGGATTAGAGCTCCCAGCAGCATCCTGCATGTATATCAGTATAAGTATACACATAGATGTTGCATGAAATATACTAAAATTAAAAGCAACAATTTAAATACAAGCCGAAAGTAAGATTTGATTTTGAAAGCTCACTCACTTTGGTAAGGCCAGCTACCGGCGGTGTCTCAAGCTTCTTCCGGTCATTTTCTTGCAATGCGTTAGGAGTAATTCGATTAATATTTTGTCCTTTTGACTGTAAGTGCTTCTCGACTTCTTTAAATGATCTGAACTGCTTGTTTGTTCCCGGCTTATAGTAAAACTGCACATTCATTTGAAACACACTCGACATTAGGCGCACCACATGCTTTTGAAATAAATTTCTGTAACTATACATTCGAGCTATTAATTGAAAAAACATACTCTGTACATAATAATAAAATAAAATTAATAAACATATCCCACAGAATTATAAGCAACATGCAATTTCAGCATACAGCTCTCTAATTTGAAAGTTAACTTTTAAAGCTATGAAAACCTAGATAAGAAGAAATTGAGTGTTGGGGCCACCTGGTCAATTTTTCCTTTGTAATTAGCGTGGGTTCTTTGCCTCTGCTCGAATATTCACCCTTCAGGCAATCCAATTCTTCTTCCATCTATGAGTGGACTTCTATGCCCATTCCCCTTCTAGGCTTTTGATCAAGAGCAGGCACCATCCTCAAAGGCACAGCGTCAATGATCTGAAGGTCATTGGGTGGAATCAAAGTGTTAGTTTCTTCCGGTTTTGTCTTTTGGAAAATGCAACAAAAGAAGAAGGCAAAAAAAAAAAAAAACACACACACACACACAAACAAATATACAATTAAAGTGAAAATTGACTTATCATGGTGGTGATAAAAGTGAAGAAATGAAATCTTTTGTGTCGTTTGATTTAGTGGGTGCATGTACGACCTGGGGGAATAGAGAGAGTGAATTACTTTTTTTTATGGCAAATACATGTAACTATCAGTCCTTGAGTGTTAGGTATTGTGTAAGAAAAACAAAATAAATTATACCTAGGGGGTTATATAAGTTTATAACATGCAATGACTTTTAAGGCAAAAAAAAAAAAAGATTATGTATGGCTGAAATAAACCTATCTCTTCTAGATTAATTTATGCATGCATGTTAAAATAGAAACTTGTGGGTACTAATCCTATCATTAATTTGAAAGGGACATAAGAATATTGTTGATAAAGAATGTAGTAGTGTTAGGTGGTCTTGGACATCTCCCAACTCCAAAAGTTAGTTCAAGAGGTAAGGTATTCCCTCATAGTTATAAATTCACTATTAGACCCATCCGCACGTGGGATAACCTCAACAATCTCCTCCTTCCACATTGGGCTTTGGGTTAAAAGCATAGATATTCGTTCTTCCGATTAGATTGTTGGTGAACCTGGACTCTGATGCCGATATTAGGTGGTCTTGGGTCTTTCTCAACTCCAAAAGTTATCTCAAGAGATAAAGCTTTCTCCCACATTTATAAAGTCACTACCAGCCCCTTTCACAATCAATATGGGATAACCCCAACAAGTAGCAATTGTAACTTTATCTAATTAAAATGAATAAAACTTTTGAAAGAAATAGAATTAATATTAATTTGAAAGCAACTTAGGAATATTGTTAATAAAGAGTGTAGTAGCAATTGTAAGTTTATCTAGTTAGAATAAATAAAACTTTTGAACGAAAAAGAATTAATAAGAAGATTCTCTTATAATGAAAACCTTAAAGAAAAAGGATAAGTTAAATACACGTTTATTTTTACCTTTCTAGTTGTATGAGATTTATACAGTTTTTTTTCATATAAAAATAACATTAACAGTTAAATCTCATAGATATCTTATGTTTCACTGGTATTAACTCTTAGATTGTCCATTTCACATAATAATTAGTAGTAAAGTTACATTTAAGTAATTCATCTCTAAAGAAAATATTAATTTCATATTTATGTTCCCAATCATATTGGCTATCATAATTCATAATTTCTTTTTGCAGCAATAAACAATTAACAAATAACTATATATTGTAAATTATGAATCTACATGAACTAACAATAAATTGACTCCTACCATACATAACATTCTACAATTTTTAACTAACTTGCCCAAGCATAGTTAATCTCGATGTCATATAACAAGTAATGATTGACACAAAATGACATTCAATCTTACACTAACGATAAATAGTAAACAATATTGTCATATGATCTCAACTTATATACAAATTTTTTTTGTAACAATTATATTAAGTAGATTTTAACTAACCTATTTTTCTAGTAATTTCTTAATTTATGTATTCTACGTGCACATCTAATATTAGGTGCGAAACCTATTTTATTCTTTCCTTTTTTGTTTTGACTACGCATGTATGTATCATGTTTCTTTTTCATCTTTTCAAGAAAAAACGCACGAAATCACATTTACACTCTGTGCCCCCCATTGACCCAAAAGGAAACTTGAGATCCATAAATCAGTTTGCTATTGGAAAAGAAAAAATGCGCGAAATCACATTTACGCTCTATACCCCCTTCTAACCCCCAAAAAAAAAACTTGAGATCCATAAATTAGTTTGCTAATGAAAAACAATTAATCACATTTATGCATATAGCTCAGTATTAATTATTGACAATAAAAAAAGTCTATAAATAGTTACAGAGACAACGATAACATGCCGCATCTTGCAATCCATCTGTTGCTACACGTGATGGAAGAGGCTGCAATTCATAATTATCCTTTAATTAGTGTTCATTGATGGAAGCTAAAAAAGTCTACAATATATGCAGGGTAGATTAAGAGATTACTTAATAACCTGAAATTGAATTGATAGAGAGTGGAATTTGGATAGAGATATAATGTTCAGTAGGTTCAAAAAGAAAGCAATCAGGATGAATCATGAATAAGAATTTGTTGTCATCGAGGATATTGTCGATTTATTTATTTATTTATTGTTTTTTTTTGTTTTAAGGAATTTGTCCATTTCTCGCGCCATATGTCTCCTAAAATGTCGGGACTAGAAAAAATGACGGTAATTTATTTAAATTAACCAATGAATGAGAGAATCATACTGCGGAACTAATATGACTAATAATCAAATAAAGCTTACATGAACGAGAGAATCATGTACCTTAATTCTTTATTCCTCAATTGTTGTTCTCGGGTTAATTCACAAACTTTTAAAACTTAGTAAAATTGTTAAATTAAAAAAAAATGTTAATTAAGCAAAATTACATCAGATCTGTGCCTCAAGCCATCTAATTTGTTGATGATCTTATTAGAGAATCAAGAAAATGTCATATAGAAAGGGGATCATGATCCTCTCTTGATTTGAGCGCTCTAGATCTTTTAAAGATCTTATGCCACATGTGTTTTAGTGTTAGTGAATGATTGAGATTTAACTACTTTTTCTTTTTAATTTATTAACCACCAATTATATTAACAAAATTTACTCAGATAAAGATCAGATCAGGAGAGGATCCCGATTCATAGCAAGGATATGAGCCCCATCGGTCATTTGCTTTGATGCCAATGTCGGTATTGATGATGAGGCCTTCATGTCTCTAGTTTTCCAACCAATTAACCATGGAAATTAAGAAAGAGAGGTGGATAGAGAGAGGAAACAGATCTAGTGAGTGTCAAATAAATTGGCTTATTGTTGTGTCCTTTTTATTGCATGCAAAATTTGGCAATGTTTGCACATTTGGCAAGTAAAGGTGGATGAGATTCAGGTGGGAAAATTTGCTAAAGCAACGGCTACTCTCATCATTATGGTCCAAATTAAGTTTATATAGGCATTATGCTATAATTTTATCTAGGCAGACCCCTTTTTTTTTCCCCTGTTTTGAAATACTGTAGGATTTAGTAGTCATTTTACTGTAAGGATTTACAGTATCTAATTGCTTGCATAATTAATTAATTAAATAGTTTCTTTCTTTTTTAAAGTAGGAATTCCATATCTCTTGTGTTTTTTTAATTAACAAAAATTTTTATCAACTTCTCCGCTGGTTTGAGTAGGAAAAAATCTAAAGTCTAGAAATTGTTATTATCATGGGTTTTATCACTGCTGTTTGTGAAAATAAGTTAACTCATCTGTCAAAAGTTTCAAAATCTCTTTGCCTCAATGATCTTTAATTACAATTTGTATAAGGTGCTTTAAATTTACTAAATAAGAGAAATTCTAGAATACTTCTAAAGTATTGCAACCAATTGATGCATGCACGATATGTGTAATTAATTTTAATATAACCACCACTTATATAATAATTTTTTAAAATAAATGTACACATTCTGAAGAATTTGAAAGATAAAACACAAATTTTTATTGAAGAAACCTCAAGGATAAAACACAATTCATACTCTCAGAGGCTTACTTATGTTTTGCTTCTCCTTAGATTTGATGCATAAACCAAAGGGAAGAGGGGGTATATATAACTAAAACAAACCAATCATAATCATTCATTTATTCAACTACCACACAAATCCTCACTGTTTATCAAAACCTACCATTCACCTACTACACCAACCACACCAATCTTACTTATCACCCAAGCTCATCTAACACCTCCCCTTAAACTGGTTTTATAACACCCAATAAATTTTTTAACCTGAAGAAATCTTCTTGCTTTAGTGGCTTGGTGAGAATGTCAACAATTTGATTATGTGATTTGACATACTTGTATTTCATTTTTTCTAATGCACTCTTGTATGAAATGATAACGAGTATCGATATGTTTGCTTTGATCATTGAAGATTGGTTAGAGCAATTGCTGGTTTGTTATAGACACAAATCTTAGTTGGATATACTTCTTCACCTTCATCATGTTTGGATAACTTGACTTCGTATTCGACTGGCGTGCTTATAGGCTTGCAATCATTCATCTTGAACTTCTTGATAATCTCTTCTGCATAGCTTTCTTGGGAGATAAATATGCCTTTTTTTTCTAACTTGACTTCAATGTCGAGGTAATGTGCTATCAATCCGATGTTAGTCATCTCAAACTCTTTAATCATCACTCTCTTAAACTCTTCAAATAAGCTTAGATTACTTCTATTAAAGATGAGATCATCCCTATACATGCACATGATTAAAATGTTTTTATCATTTTCTTTGACATAGAGAACATGTTCATATGGGCATTTGGTGCAGTCGTTCTTTTGAAAATACTTGCCAATTCTATTATTCCATGCCTTTGGTGCTTTTTTTTAGCCCATAAAGAGTTTTCTTCAATATCAGAACTTTGTGTTCGTATCCTTTCACATATAGCCTAATAGTTGTTCGATATAGACTTCCTTTTTAAGGAATCTATTTAAGAAAGCACACTTCACGTCTGTTTGAAGAATCATCCATTTTTTCTGAGCAGCCAAAAAAATAATAGTTTCAAGTCAGGCTACAAGAGAAAATACCTCATTGTAATTATTGCTAGTTTTTTTACTATCGCCTTTTGCAATTGTCCTTAGTTTGTCCCTTTCAATTTCTCCTATGGCATTTCTCTTCGTTTTGTATACCCATTAGACACCGATCGCCTTATAACCTTTAATAAGAGTAGTAAGTTCCTAAGTGTCATTCTTTACAATGGCTTTGATTTTTTTCATCTATTGCGATTCTCTATTTCTCATCTTGTGCAGTTTCTTGGAAGTTGATTGGCTCATAATTAGCAAAGAGACAAAAAAGAGTGAGATTATCAAGTCTCTTCATTACCTCATAGAGATCTTGTAAATTTCTTGTGCGCGTCCTATCTCTCTTTTCTAAAAATGCTGGTGATGAGTCTCCATAAGTGCTTATTATTGGTAAATTAAATTAAGTTATGGGTTCTTGTTGTTCTCCTGCTTGCTGCTTTGATGTTTGCACGTCTTATTTAAAGGGATAAAAGTTAAAGTCACCAAGCATTACAGCCAAAATCTCACTCTCATTCTTCATTAAAAATTACATATTTGCTGATCAATCTTTCCATTGTTTGGATTGTACATTTTGTATCATTTGGATTTGTTATCATAGCGAATGAAGATAAACTTCTCGCTTTTGTCATCTAGCTTAGTTCATTTCTCGTCTTTTCTCTTTTGGTGCATGTACATGAGCTATGCTTTTGAAAACTCTTAGATGTGAGATGCCTGGCTTTTTGCCACTCCATACTTTTTGTGGTGTCTTGCCCCATACATTTCTTATTGGAGATCTATTAGATAGGTGGACTGCATATGCAAAAACTTTTGCCTAAAACTCTTTAGGCAATCTGTTATAGTGCAATTTATGCACTAGTTTTGCATTGTTTACTTCCCTTAATTCGATATTTTGCACTTAATAATAGTGATTTACTTGTGTTTTACTTTTGTAGGTGTAATTCTATTGATTAGCGATAAAATTGAGCTACAAGATGATGTTTAAGGATGATTGTTCTCTTGGAGAAATTTGAGCGTCAGAAGAACTTTGTTGATAAGGCGTGGGCGCGTGCTGTCAACTATAGACCTGCAGTTTTTAGTTTAACATGTTTTGTATTTTTAGTTATTTTTGTAATCACGAATTTAATATTTCAAATATCAGTATTTTATTTTAAATAGAACTTTAGAGGAGAAGAGAGAGAGAGTATTTAAGGGAGGAATCTATTATGAAAAAGGGGGATTGGCAAAAAGAAAAAAACCCTAGATCTAAATTTTTCTCTTCTCTCTATGAAGAACTAAATCTATTATTCTGGTTGAAGGTTAATGAAGCTTTGATTCATCACTATAGTGAGATCTTTCTTATATTTTAATTGTTTTATTACTTTTTGGGTATTTGTTTATGCTCTGAATTATTTTCATGATTATGTTTGTTAATAAGGTAATTGGCCACTATTTAATTATCAACTTAATCTATTGACAATTAAAGGATTCATCGTATGAAGATTTTAATGTTGGTGATAAATAGCATAGCAGTGAGTTGTGTTATGAGAATAAACAATCTAATTTAAATGAATCATCGTGTGCGTTTGTTGATTAGGATTTGGGTCTCTCTGATTTTTCAGGCTATCAATTGATTAAATCCTATGATCGTATTTAGGGTTGTCTATTAATTAAGGAAATAACCAACGGTCGTACCTTAGTTATCGACTAGTTAAGAAGAGATTGGCTATTAGAGGGTCTTAGTAGCTATAACCGATTTATTCATAAGTAGTAATAATTTATATTTGAATCAATGATCAGTAGTCGAATCAAGCTGAGTTAATTCCTTCAACCGGAGCTTTCTCCAATTTGAATTACAACTTTAATTTGCATTCTTGTTATTTTAATTTGATTTTTATTATTGTCAACAATTTCCCCATTTTACGTTTTACATTTTAAAAGGATTTAAATAATTACCGATATATGTGGACACGACCCTGCTCAATCACTATACACAATTTATTTAGAGTAGGTATTTATTTTTGCTGGCTTCAACAACCATCACAATCTTTTGCTTTTGAGCATGTTCTTGCCATATCGAGGATAATTATATTCTTCTTTTCCACCATACCATTTTGTTAGAAGGATTAAGGAACTGTCAAAGGGCATCGAATTCTATTTGCTTTGCAAAACTCTAGGAATTTTTTGGAAATGAATTCTCCTCCTCGATTAGATCTTATGACTTTAAGTTGGTATCCACTTTCTTTCTCGACTGTAGCTTTGAACCTCTTGAAAGTTGTAAAAACTTTTAACTTTTGCTTTAAAAAAACACTTAAGTTTTTCTTAAAAAATCATCAATAAAAAAAGAAATTAGATATTTTTACTGAGAGCGATTGGCTTAATTGATCTGTTCACATCAATATGAATAAGCTTGAGTGGCTTCTGGGCTTTTGAGTTTGACTTCTTTGGAAAGTTTTTCCTAAACTACTTGTCAAGTAAACACCCTTTACAAAGTTGATTGGACGATTAATTGAAGGTACGCATTTTACCATGTTCTTTTTTTTTTAATGGTTGCTCTAATCCTCTAAAGCTGAGATATCCATATCGAAGATGCCAAATCCAAGATGAATCTTTGTGACAAGCTTTGATACATGTTGGGTAATTTTTATTGCTATAGATTTCAATGTACAAGTCTAAACAACAACTAATATACTGATGAGTATTCAGTTGCTATAGGTGTTTGATGAATGAAACACAAATTTTTATTAAAGAAAGTCATCTGGACTTGTATCTTGTATGGTATAATTGACTGGAAATATTTTTTTCTTTAATTTTAATTGTTAACTAAGGACAAGATGGGCATTTTAATTTACCAAACAGGACCCTGGGATAGAGAACAACCCGTATCTGGGCTTTGTTTACACATCGTTTCAAGAGCGCGCCACTTTCATATCACACGGCAACACGGCCCGCCTGGCGAAAGAGGGAGGTGATCCAGTGCTCGCGCGCATATGTGGAACCATTGCATCAGATGACAAGCGCCACGAAAACGCCTTCGCTAGGATCGTCGAAAAGCTCCTTGAAGTGGACCCCACGGGCATGGCCGCTCACTTGATGTACGATGGGCATGACCCACAGCTGTTTGCGCATTTTGCGATAGTGGCTCAGCAGCTTGGCGTGAATACGGCACATCACTATGCGGATATTTTAGAGTTTTTGATTGGACAGTGGGGATTGGAGAAGCTGGAAGGGTTGACGGGTGAAGGGAGACGTGCACAAGAGTTTGTGTGCGGCTTAGCGCCTAGGATTAGGCGACTGCAGGGGTTAGCCGATCAGCAAGCCAAGAAGCTGAAGCTGCCTCGCGTTAAGTTTAGCTGGATTTTTAATAGGAAACTCAGCCTGTAAAAATTAAAAATTAAAAACCCCAAAAAAAAAAAAATTTCTTTTACAATGTATTTCCCTAATGTTATGCATACATCATGGTACTTTTTAGCATATATAGAATGTAATCAAACTTAATTAAGATCTTGGGTGAAAATTCTAGTTTTCATTTTACTTTCTTAGTTTCTGATAATGCTTGATTTCATCATAACACGCAGGTACATATATTCTAATCGACTCGTTGAGCCCGGGTTTGCTCCTTGACCATCACTCCCTCATATGTCCATGGTTGCACTCCTTCTTCTTCCTTTAATTTGCTCTATTGACGGCATCTTTTCGTTTAGCTCCTCACAAACGATGCCAAAATATTGATGCAACATTCTAGTTGAGCTTTATAGCGACCAAGAAACCACTTCAACACCTAAATTTATAAGTGATAGGGGGCGATTTTGAGCTGTTTCCTCTCCTAATGAACAAGATCTTGGGGCTTCGAGCTTCTTATAAAAAAACTCCTACACACACAATCACCCAGTCATAGGATACTGAAGATTTTTCTGGTGTAAACCCTCTGACTCTCAAGTTATCGATCTGGGCTTATTTTAGAACAACTATACCACCAATCCTATGGCTTAATTATAATTTAATTTTTTAATTCTAGAAAGATTTGCTTTTAAAACTCCAAGAAATATCAAAAAGAGAAACTATAAAGTAAAGGGAAATTAAGATATAGACGAGTTCAATGTCTAAGTGTCTAACCCCATTACCTTTATCCATTATACTTTTTATACCCAGCTTGAATATTCGGCCTCCGTCACCCTACAATCGTTATTGAATCATTTGTACCATTGTGGGTAAATAGGCGTCACAACCGTTGTTGAGTGTGTTTTGTGCCCGAACTCTCTAGAAGAAGTTCACATGCTAATAACTTCAATTGACCAAGTATTTTATCCAACTCGACCAAGGTCTCTCCTCATTCTCCCCTATCTAGCTATACTAGAGCAATCAGCTAACAACTCCTTGAAAATGAGCTTACACGAGGAGTTACTTTTCGCCGAAGGAAGTTGTTGGGTGATTTCTATTGCTATAGGTTTCAATGTGCAATTGTACACAATAAGTAATATGCTGATGAATATTCAGATCGTCTCCACAAGGATTGATATGATCAGATTTTGTACAACAATCGTAACAATAGAATTTCAATCTGAATTAAAATAGAATAATTAATGAAACTAAGTAACTAACTAAATTATAATAAATCCAATAAATAAAATACAATAAAAAAATTAGCCAAACACAAGGATGTAATTAACGGGGAAGGGAGTAGTTGAGTGATTCAACTCAATCAATGGCATTAGACTTTTTTTTTCAATTATAGTACCGTTACTATAACATCTACTACAGTACTGGGTAAAATCTCTCATGCATCCTTAATTGTCGCTTGTTGGATACCTTATACCTTAATGCAACCTAACAGTAACCAATTGTTATGCTATCATTAGATATAACATTATACATTCTAGGTTCTGTTTACTCTACAAGGTGAATCTTTATGTCTAGTTCTTCACTAATTTTAGTCAAGTATGACCCTATTTAAATAAAGATTAACTCAACTTGGGAAACCCAATCTAAAACCATTTACTGTATTAATTTATTCCACTAAGTCAGACTTTTTTTAAATTCCTTCTTAAATAGTATGCATTAAATGGGTGGTCAACCAAAATACGGAATTGCAATAATTAAAATTAAGACAAATTGCTATAACAAATACAGAGCAATACACATATGTCAGTCAAATAACCATTAAGCTTGTTTCTCATTCAACCACATCAAAGTTCAGTTAATGATTTATGATAAACTAGTAAATAAAATTGTTTTAGCCATCAAGTACATTCCCATAAATAAATAAAAACAAGAAAATAAGAAAAATAATTAAGCTCTCCTTAGTCTTGGTGATTTCTCCTCCGTTTTCTCCTTGAATCCTCTATTGCAGCCCTTCAATCTCTCTTATTCTCTGTTTTCTTTTCGTTTTTCTCTGTTATTTTCTTTGAGTGACGGTTCCCCCCCCCCCTTCTTTCTTTTCATCCGCGCTCCTTTTATAACTTGGAATTAAGGCACTACAAGTATATGACGTGTATCTTCCATTTTTGGAAATTTTATATTGCAATCTTTTAGTTATTGCGCACGAAATCCAGTTTGTTATTGCTCCAAGATTGCTGCAGCAACGACTACAACAACTTCAGTCATTCAAACTTGTTTTATTCATCTACAACTAAGTTATTTTGTCATCTTTGCAAGTCTGTTGCAGTAACA
>NW_006262022.1:16884376-16891444 GCF_000493195.1 Citrus x clementina
CAGCCTACAAAATGTTACCATTTTACCTAGATGATGCCCATGAATTACAAGATGTTACCATTTGCACACTCTTAAATTACTAGTACTTCTTAAAATACAGCATTAGCATTTATCAAAGTATAATGCTTTTAGATCTCCATATGTTTTCACTAACTATTGTTTAAAGTATTATATATTTTAAATTACTATTAATAATTTTCGAAGAAATTGCACAAACATTATGTATTATTCATTTATCTGTTGATAAGATGGTTAAATAAATAATTTTATAGGTTGCAAATTTTATCATTTAATAGATGGATGACACTTCACTTGAAATGAGGCTCCTAAGAAATATATTACTTATGAAGCATAAATTATTTGTAAAAGAAATTAAAATTAGCTTGATGCAAAAACTTGATTATTTTCGTTGTATATATAATTTGGGGAGATTGTCAATTTTTATCCCTAATATTTTTACTTTTTCCTCTTACTCTTAAAAGGCTTTCAACTTTAATGAACAAATATGGTTGTTTTGTGGCTGCGAAAGGTTTTTCTATGAGGATTGTTTAATGTATCACAAATATTTTGTCATCGTTATTTTATCTCATGAATCTTTTTTTTTTTTTGTGTCTTCAACTTTGGAAAAATTAAATAACAGTGACAAAATTAAAGGGTTTTAAATTGAAATATCTAAAACAAAAAATAATAATTGTAAGCCTACATGTTGCTATATTTTATTGTTTTAAATTATTTAGAATTTATCAAAAGTAAAAACTAATTAAAATTCGAAAGAAAAAAAGAGGTCTGAGATTTGCGGTTGAAGGAAATTTTAATTTTTTAAAAGAATGAGTTGGGCTTTATTAGACTTATACATGTCCTTAAATCTAAGTCTCTCTAATAATTAAACTATGAATACAACAGTAAGGCGTTTGACAAGGATAATGATGGGGTGCTAAAAGCTCTACGTAAACATTTTATCTTCCATTTATTTGGGCTCAAACATTCCGGCCGGTATCTATTTAAACCTCTCTCCCACGGCAACCATGAAAACAGTTATCCCTCCCTATATTCTGGTCTCTCCAAAAAATCATAATTAAAATTTTTATTATCTCCCGACTCCTCTATCTCAACATATGTCCTCACCCACTCGCAACACACACTCATCCACAACACAATTTTTTTCTTTTTCAAGTTTTAATTTAACGGTACCTCAATATCCTCCCTATCCATGTAAGCGGAATTGCGGATCTTTTTTTTTTTGATACATGGAGCCTAGTAAAGATTAGGACAAAACAGAGCAGGGAATAGTATTCCCATAGATATCATTACATAACCAATATCCAATACCTCTGGTGGGTTATCAAAATCATGAAAATCGAGAGGTAAAGATCCTACCAACTTGGCCATGAAATCAGCAGCAAAATTAGCTTTCCGATATATATGTTTTATTGTAATTTGCCAATCTCTATTCATCAACTCCTTGATGGCATTGATAAGTGAAAGATGTGCATTAGGCTTTGTTCTTGTGGAAGAGATAAGTTGAAAGATACATTGGCTGTCCACCTCTGCCACCAAGTAACGGATACCCCGATCCCACGCAAGATGAAGACCTTGAAACAAAACCCATAATTCAGCAGAAGTCACCGAACAAAGACCAGTGTTCATGCCATATCCAAATTGCCACTTGCCAGAGCAGTCCCTCACCAATCCTCCAACACTTGCCAAACCATTTTTTAATCGAGAACCATCTGTATTCAATTTGAAAAAGGATTCCGAGGGAGCTTGCCAGCCAATTTCTTTGATGATTTTACTAGTACGAACAACATTGAGACCTGCTCTTGCAATATGGATATCATGAACCCACGATCTAATTTCCGTGACCATCTGAGTGCAGCAAGAGGCATTGTGTGTGAAGATAAATTGTGTGTGAAGATAAATTGGTTGCACCAGAACCAAATTTTCCAAACAGCAACGCCAAATAAGCAAGCCCATTCATCCACAACCTTATTGATACCAACCTTGCCCAAGTTAAAGCATAACCAGTCACGGAGATGAAGAGAGAAAAAGGATTGCTTGAGCATATCTGGAGCCAAATGATTCCAAATTTTTTTTGCCACAACACAATCACGAAGAGCATGGATTACATCTTCCTTTTCCTTTCCACAATATTCACAATCCATAGAAATTTGGATGTGCCTCTTAAATAGCTCCTCTTTTGTTTTAATTCTTCCATGCATTACCAACCACAAGAAAATGCGAATCCTCTGGGGTCCTTTCCAATGCCAAATCAATTTCCATATATGGGCATCATTATTGGAGATTGGATTATTAAGGGAGATATAAGCTGACTTAGATGTGAACTTGCCTGATTTTGAGTGAACCCAAAAAGGTTGATCCTCGTTGTTGTCATCCGAAGGTGGTTTGATTGCTACAATCTGGAGAAGAATCTGGTTGGGAAGAAAATGACCAAACATACTCCAATTCCAATTTCCCTTAATATCCACAAAATCCGCCACACATTTATTCTTCAATTCATCCGGTAATTGAGTTATAGTATGATTAGCAATGAGAAGCTCTTCCGAAACCCAACTTTGATGCCAAAAATTTACCTTATTCCCTTTTCCAATCGACCATCTCGTGCCCTGCAACACATACCCCCATATTCTGCTTATGCCTTTCCAGAGATAAGAGCCGCGTTTATTCTCAAGCTTGGAGGGAATAAAATCTGAACAAGCCCATATTTTGATCTCAAAACCCGAATCCAGTGACTGTGAGTAGAGGTTAGCACATTCCATCCAATTTTCATGAGGAGAACATTGTTCATGTTTGTAAGATTTTTAAAACCTAGACCACCTTCAGCTTTTGGAGAACAGATCATTTTCCAATTAATCAAACTGAGTTTATGGCTTCCATTCTTGCTCCCCCAAATAAATCTTTGAGAAATCCGATCAATTTTATCCAAAATTCCATGAGGGATCCTTGTTGTTTGCATGGAAAAAATGGGGATCGCTTGAATTACCGATTGAGCTAGAGTAATTCTCCCAGCAAGGAAGAGATGCATTGCATTCTATCCAAACAGATTTTTATCAACATTATCCACAATTTCTTAATAAGTGGCTTTTGTCACTCTATTGTGAAGTAAAGGCATTCCAAGATATTTTCCAAGATTATCCGTAGCGGTAAATCCCAATAAATCACTGATTTTCCTTGCCTTTTCTGCAATAACATTCTTTGAGAAATAAACTCGAGTATTCTGTTTGCTAATCAACTCTCCCAAAAATATTCAGCACATTATTGATCACATGGGCTTGGTTGCAAGAAGCCTCGGTGAGAAGAAGTAGGTCATCTGCAAAAAAGAGGTGAGTAAGAGGAACATCATTTCTCGAGAGACGTATAGGACACCAATTTCCATTTCATACTGCCAAATTAATTGCATGACTAAGGCGCTCGATACATAGAGCAAAAATATAAGGAGAAAGAAGGTCACCCTGTCGGATTCCCCTAAACGGAGTGAATTCTTCAGTGATCTCCCCTTCCTATAAAATTTGCATTCTAGCCGTAGTAATGCACTCCATTGTAATTCGAATAAACTCTTTAGGCAGTCCAACATCCTTAAGAGTATCATGAATGAAGTCCCAACTAAGCCGATCATAAGCTTTCTCAAGGTCCACTTTGATAGCCATCTGCCCGATTTTTCCTTTTTTGTTTCTCATGGTGTGGATAATTTCTTGCGCCATCACAATATTCTCTATAATTTGCCTTCCGGGAACAAAGCTTGTCTGGGTTGGTCTGATCAACTCCGGTAGAATTCCTTTTAACCTATTTGCCAAAATTTTTGTAACAGTTTTATACATCACTGGACATAGGCTAATGGGACAGAACATCCTCAAGTTGGTGGGGTTGTTTGTTTTTGGGATAAGAACAATAAGGGTCTTATTAAGCTCTGGAGGGAGGGGATTGCCTTTAAAAATATTGCTCACAAGTTCACAAATTGATGAGCCCACCACATCCCATTGCGACTGGTAGAAGAGACCATGAAGGCCATCAATTCCAGGAGCTTTTAGAGGGTTCATTCTGAAAATTGTAGCTTTAATTTCCTCGTTAAGAATAGTTCTGCTAAGATCAACTAAACTGTACTCATCAATTCTTGGAAAAGCATTAGCAATCGGGAAATTAAAACTCACTTCATCATTATAAGAAAAACGTTTAGAGAAAAAATCAATGGCATGGGACTTGATCTCTTCTTTGTTATAAATCTACGTACTCTCGCTGCTCTGGATTGCATCCACTCGGTTTCTCCTTTTTCTCGTTATTGTTTTTCTGTGAAAAAAAGCAGTGTTTCTATCCCCACATGAAATCCATTCTCTCCTTGACTTTTGGTACCACAATAACTCCTCCTTGGATAGTATAGTTTCAAGTTCCATCTTCAATTTGGACTCAAGCTCAAGAAGCCGGTTTGAATCAAATTTCTCCAGAGCATGTTGAATACCATTTAATCTTGCCAATAAACACCTTTTCCTTTTAAAAATGTTCCCAAAATTCTCTTTATTCCACACACTAACTTTATCCACAAAGTCATGAGCAGCCCGAATATATCCCTTAGAGTTGCACTATTCCTTAGCCACTAGAGATTGGAAAGACTGGTCCGTCAACCGAGCTGCCAAGAAACGAAAAGGCCTAACAACATTCATTTTCTTCAAACTACGACCAAATCTGACAAGAATCGAACGGTGGTCAGAATGAATTTTTGGAAGATGTAAAACTGAAGCTTCCATAAAAGACACATTCCACTGGTCATTGCATATGGCTCGGTCTAATCTTTTAAAGAGAGATCCCCTTGACCAAGTGAAACAAGGCCCTTTAAAATGTATATCCATAAGCTGATTATCATGAAACCATTTGTTAAACAGTCTATAAACACCATTGCCTTTTTTTGAACCTCTTTTTTTCTCGGAAACATGTAGGATTGAGTTGAAGTCTCCACCTAGTAGCCATGGTCTTGTAACTGAATTAGCTACCAGGTCAAGATTGCTCCATAGCTCCCTCCTAAAATTTGGGTTGGGGCTAGCATAAACGGCAGTGACCCATTAGAAAAATCTGTGATTTTAAAATGAATGTACTGCTTGTGATTAAAAACAAACTCCATCATGAATTCTTCTTTCCATAAAATCCAAATACCCCTTGCAAAACCTTCAGCTTCCACTCGATGCGATAACTCAAAACCACTACGCTTAATAAAGTTATCAGCTTTAACTCCACTGATTTTAGGTTCCAAAATCGCAACAATATTAGAATTGCGGATCTTAATCGTCTTGTTTTCAACCCACAAGAAATTCTACTAATTCAACTAATTGGTACACCAAGTTACATAATCCAAAAATAAGCCTCGTTGAAAATTAACTAATTAAACATGAATCCACGTCATCTACTACCAAGCACACATGCTATGTTTGCTTTGCTTTTCAGTCAATCACTCAGTGCAATCCGTTTTGTGACTGGTTTTTCTTAAAAAAGTGTTGTGTATCCAGTGAATCAAATCAAAGAGGATGAAACAACAGAGTTAGCTTGCGTTTTGTGATGCTCGATAACTTCAGTAAAACGACACTTAAAGACTGCGTTTTATGAAGTAAATGTTTTGCTTGCTACAACGACATACAGTCTTGCCGTTTTGAAGTTAATAGAACACGAGCAGAACACGTGCATACAAAAGGTTGTTAAAGGGCCGTTATTGCACATGGTCCTCACGTGCGTTTCTGGGAAGCCTCTGAGGTGGTTTATAAGCTGTGATGCTCAGCTGGAAACCGCGTGTGTGTTGCTTGAGAGAGAGAGCATTGTAACGAGAGAAAGAAAGCTTGAGACTGAGAGTTTTCTTGTTCCTGTTGAGTGCTTGTTAATCTCTGTAATCAAGTCTTGAAGTCATATCAATGAAGCTGTTAAGTTTGTTCCCCCGTGGATGTAAGTCAGTGCAAATTGACTGAACCACGTTACATAGTTGTGTTCTGTGATTTCTTGATTTCAATTCGTTTCTTTGCTTGTTTCTAAACACAATCCTAGTCTTAGTAATAGGTCATTAATCCATTAAGCTTTCTGGTTGTCTTTGGGAGGCATCTTGATTGATTCTAATCCAAGATCCTTTGGGAAGTGTTCTGTAAAGCTTCTGTTGTCAGCTTATCAGAATCTTCAATTGGTATCAGAGCTGGATTGAAAGATTAGATCCAAGTATGGCTGCTCCAAGAATTGATCTAGAAAAATTTAATGGAAAGAATGATTTTAACATGTGGAAAGTGAAAATGGAAGCACTGCTGATCACACAGGGGCTGGGTGATGCCATTGAACCAGCAACCAAGAAAGAGGGGTCTTCATCTCGTACTCCTGAGTAAATTGCTGAAATAGACAAGAAGGCCAAAAGCACCATAATCTTGAGTCTCAGTGACTCAGTTATCAGAGAAGTTGCAAAGGAGAAAACAGTGGCAGAGTTATGGGCAAAACTTGAGAGTTTATACATGACCAAATCACTGGCTAACAGGCTGTACATCAAGAAGAGAATGTTTTCACTCAAGATGGCTGAGGGATCCTCTCTTGATGAGCACATTGATGAGTTCAACAAGGTTTGTGATACCTTGGAAACTATTGATGAAGGGCTGAACGATGAAGGCAAAGCTCTACTCTTGATAAGCTCCCTACCTCCTTCATACTCAAACTTTGTCGATGCTCTCATGTATGGCAGACAATCTCTATCCCTGGATGAGGTTAAAGCTGCCTTAAATACAAGAGGGTTACAAGAGAAACAAGTGAATGGAGTACATGGAGAGGGGCTGACTGTGAAAGGAAAGATTGACAAGACTGAAGGAAAGAAAAAGAAACAAAGCAAGACAAAGAACAAGAACAAAAATCTAAAGTGCTTCCAATGTCACAAGGAGGGGCACTTTAAAAAGGACTGCCCAGAGAAGAGTTTCAAGAAGAAGGGACAGAATGGTGATGCAGCTATTGTTGAAGAAGAGGGATATGAATCAGCTGATGTGTGTGTGGCAACAGAAGAAGTGCAGAAGGGTAAGTGGATCCTTGACTCTGGATGCACATTTCATA
>NW_006262022.1:16901444-16930477 GCF_000493195.1 Citrus x clementina
TAGGACACATGGACTCATACTCTCACAAATGAACTTTTTTTGCAATAACTTATTTACCTATTAGTGCAAACTAAGAATCCTTATCGTATTTGGATTAGTTTTTTTAATTATTTAAGGTTTAAAACTTTTTTTTCTAGTTTAGAATTTTGTTTTCCTTTTACTTCATAGTTTAAGATAAATACTGCTAATATAGATAGCCCTCTCTTGAAACTTTTGAAGGCAGATTTGAGTTCAATTATATTTTTCGTTTTCAAAGTTCTGTGAGAGTTTTTTAGTTTAGTTAATTCTCAGTATTATGTGGAATCAATGAGTCTTAACCCTCTAAGTTTATGGTATTCTCCGAATCAATGTGAATTTAAAGAGTTCCTTTATTTCGGTATTTTCAAGAATCAACAAGATATTAGAATTGTGAAATTATGCTGCATCAATTTGGTATCAGAGCCAAAAGCCTAATTCTTAGCTTCCCTCATCCATCTACCCTTCTTTTTTTTTTCCCTTTAGCTTTAAAAAAAATGGAAGCTGAGTTGATAATTGAAATTCCTGAGTTCCAAGAAAATAGCCAACTAGAAGAATTGTTAGATTGAATTATGCTATTGAGGATGTTTTTAAATACAGGAAAGTTTTTGATAATAAATTGGTGTCACTTGTAGCAATTCAATTCCGTGCAAGGGCAGTAGCTTAGTGGTAACAAACAAAACTCAGAAGGATGAGGCAAGGCAAAACGATGATTGACTCTTGAGAAAAGCTGAAAAAGCACTTGCGTGAGCATTTTTACCTTACAATTATACTATACTACTATACCAACAACACATAATTTGAGGCAAGGTAATTAATTAGTAGATGATTACACTATAGAATTTCATTGGTCAGTAGCGCACAATGATTTCTCAAAGACAGAAGAACAAGAGGTTTCCTATTATATTGAGGGCCTTGGATCACAGTTTCAAGACTATTTGAATTTACTTGATCCATACTCTGTCTCAGAAGCACATTAACAGACTTTGCAGTTGCAGAAGCAATTTAATTGGTGTACTAGTGACTCAAACTTTTGGGTTCTCGAAGTGTTGTTAATGATAATTCAAAACTTGACTTTCTAATTTCATAATTTCACTCCTTTAAATCCTCCAAATAAAATCAGTAAATCTAGTGAAAACGGTCCAAGCAGTAAAACCCAATCCTTAACTTTGGGATTATGCTGTTTAAATTGTGAGAAATGTGGGCACTGAATGACAAAGTGTAAAAAGGTAGGAAAGTACAATTAAGGCTTATTCATAGGCACTAAGGAAAATGAAGACTACCAGGAGGAAAAAACCGAGGAGTTTGTTAGCAGCCAATTTTTGATAATATTGGCAGTGCACAATCCATTAAAGAACATTGTGATAGCGGGCCAATGTTGATATTAAATCGCACATTCTTCACTCTTAAAGGTCAGGATGAAGACAAGTGGTTACGATAAAATATTTTTCATACTATTTGCACAATTGGATGAAAAGTACGTCGTATAGTCATAGACTCGGGTAACTGCAAGAATGTTATTTCAAAAGAAGTTGTAACAAAACTAAATTTAAAGACAGAACCTCATTAAACTTTGTACAAGCTCATATGGCTAAAGAAAGGAAATCAAGTAACAGCTACTAAACATTATTTAGTTTCTTTATCTATTGGACCAATTTATGAAGAGCAAATTTAGTGTGATGTTGTGGCTATAGATGCTTGTCGTCTATTATTGAGCAGATCTTGGCAGTATGATCGAAACATAGATGGAAAAAGAAATACCTACAGCTTTATGTTTAACAACGCTAAGATTGTTCTTTTACCTAACAATGAGCACAATAATTAAAGATTTGCTCTTTAGGAAAAAACTCTTTAAATTCCTCTAATATAGGTGTCATAGCTTCATGAATCTTTAATTATTGTGCTCTCATTTCCAATAAAATATAGACATTCTTCGTCTTTTTTACAATATCTGTAAACTACTTCTTACCTAACAAATAATTTCCTATGTCTTGTTTGAGAGTGAGGAATGAATAGCCTATAAAAAGATGCTAATTTATGGAAACTTCTTATGGCAAATAAAATAGTTGGTCGTAGCCAATTTCAAATAGCATCCATTTTCAATTGATCAATAGGTATAATACCATCCTTTGACATCACACATCCTAAAAATAATACTTTCTTTGTCAAGAAAATACACTTGGTTTACCGCTGTGTATAAACTTGATACTGTTAAAGCAGAAAGTACTTCCCTTAAATATTGTAAGTGTAATTCGTGGCTAGTGCTACATATAAGTATATCATTAAAGTAAAAAACCATAAACCTTCCAATAAAAAGGCAAAGAACTTGATTTATAACTTGCATGAAAGTACTCGGGGCATTGGATAAGCTAAATGGCATTAATAGCCACTTGTATAAACCTTCGCGAGCTTTAAAGTCTATTTTCCATTCATCTCCAGGCCATATTTGAAACTGTTGACTCTAAATAAAGATGGTTCTTAGAGAACATGCGTAGACAGTTGAGATTATCAAGGAGAAGTTGATTACTGCCCCATTACTTATACTACCAAATTTTTCTCTCATTTTTAGGTGCATTGCGATGCATCCAAAATAGGCATTGGAGCTATTCTTATCCAGCAGAGTAAGCTTATAACTTATTTTAGCGAGAAGTTGAATAGAGCGAAGGCGCATTACAGTACTTATAATATGGAATTTTATGTAGTGGTCCAAACATTAAAACATTGGCATCATTATCTTGTTCATCGAGGCTTTGTTTTATGCACTAATTATTCTACGTTAAAACATCTTAATAGTCAAGATAAGCTTTCCCATTGGCACACCATGTGGACAACATTGCTTCAACAATTTATTTTCGTTGTAAAGTATACTTCTGGTGAATCTAACAAGTTAGTAAATGCACTTTGTTGACAATCTTTCTTATTGACACGAATGCATAATCAAGTCCTCATATTTGAAGTATTTCGAGAGTTATATGCTACTAACCCTTTCTTTGCTCCTTTATTAGAATAAATTGCTACAGGATTTCATTTAGACTATCATTTACATGACGGATTCCCTTTCAAAGGTAATTAGTTATGTGTTTATGACCTCAAGTTTGAGACTGAAGATCATTGCATAATTACGTAATAAAGGGCATATAAGTTGTGACGTTAACTCTGGCTCAAATAACCAACACTTATTTTTGGCCTACTATGATGCGTGATGTCTATCACTATGTCGAGACTTATCGTATTTGTTAGGTTTCTAAGGGTATTACAACTAATGTTGGATTATATATGCAATTGTCAATTCCAATACAACCTTGGGTTGATATGAGTATATAATTTGTTTTGAGATTACCACACACTCAAAGGGATATGGATTCAATATTTTTTTTTTGCTATGGATTAGTTTTAAAAAATGGCTCACTTTATTGCACGCAAGAGGACTACAAATTCCTTGACTATTACTCATTTATTCTTTAAAAAAGCCTATAGATTGTATGGTTTACCGAGTTCTATAATATCTCACTGAGATACATGATTTTTTAGCTATTTTTTGAAGATATTATGGAAGTTGACCAACACTCACTTGAATTTTGAAATTGCTTACCACCCACAGACAGATGGTTAAACTGAAGTTGTCAACTGCTCTTTAGGAAACCATATATGTAGTTTGGTTGGCAATAACTTAAAGGGATGAGATCAAAAGTTATATCAATTCGAGTTTGCTTATAACCGTTCAGTTAAGCATAATATTGGTTTAAGCCATTTTCAAGTGAATTACATATATAATCCACGAACTCCCATTAATTTAGCTTTAATTCCATTTTTTTTTGCAAAAGCAGCAAGGCTGAAGACTTTTTTGAGTAGCTTTAGACAATTCATATAGCCATGCAAGAGTCTTTGAAGAAGACTATCGAAGGTTATAAAATTGAGGCAAACAAAAGGCATTGAGCTTTAGAATTTCAAGCGATAGATCTTGTTTGGGCTATCCTAACCAAAGACAAGTTCTCAGTTAGCGAGTACAATAACTTTCCCCTAGGAAAATCAGACCTTTGGAGATTATAGAGAAGATAAATCCTAATGCCTATAGACTAAAGCTTCCTAATCATATCCGCATCACAGATGTATTCAATATCAAGCATCTTATTCCTTTGAAAGGTGATCATGATGAAAATGCTATTATTGATAATCTTAATTTGAGGGTGAATTCTCTCCAACCTAGCGGGAATGATGCAAACTACTAATCCTTATTATATTTGGATTATTTTCCTTATTATTTAAGGTTTACGACTTTTGTTTTCCTTTCTAATTATAATTTTGTTTCCTTTTACTTCATGGTTTATAATAATTACTACTAATATAAATAGCCCTCTCTTGTAGCTTGTGAAGGCATATTTGAGTTAAATAATATTTTCATTTTTCAAAGCTCTATGTGACTTTGTAGGTTTGGTTCATTCTCGATATTTTACAAGATCAACGAGACTTAAGCCCCTAAGTTCATGGCATTCTCTGAATCAATGTGAATTTAAAGTGTTCATTTATTCTGGCATTTTAAAGAATTAATGGTATATTAGAACTGTAAACTTCCATTGCATCACATGTCTTTGCAAGATCACATGCTCGTGAAGACTTATACGATAATAAGGTAAGTTAAGTAAACTCGCATTAAAAACCAGGTTTATTTGACACTGTATATCTCACAAATGTGGTACGCCATCTAGCATCTCAAATGGTGTTATATCAGTAGTAAACTCAACTAACAATGACTACACTTCATCAGGAACAATCTTCACTTCAAATTCTTCTTTCTTTTCCAGCTTCTTGGAACCAATGCAATCATCCTCCAAATGAATCTTGACTATAGTTAGAAAGTTCTTTTCTACAACAATATAATTATTTTTATTTATTAGAGACTCTAAACGAACTTTTTCCTATTCCACCAAAACTCATACATATTATCCCTTCCTTTACGGACTATATTAACATCAAATTGTCAATGTCTTCCTAGTAAAAGATGTACACATTTATTTATACCGTATTGTACAACTACATCACTTTTATAAATCTTTTCAATTAAGAAAGAAACATGACAAACCTCTGTTACCCGTATTTCTTTCATTTTTTTATCATATCCGATACTGTGCTGGATACTTTTCTATTGAAAGCCCCATCATGTCAACTAATGCTTCAAACATTACTAACACAATTAATTATCATGTTTCGCACCTTATTATTAATGGTGCATCTTCTTTAAATTTTGACATTAATAAAATCTTCGGCACAATACAATTCAACATCTCCACTTTATCTAGTTTTAACTCTAGTACTTCTTCATCATGCCCATCCTTATCAAGTTTCATCTCTGCCTCACCAACTCCAGCCTCTACCGATTCATAATTTTAGACAGTTAATTGATCGATGCCATGGTTCCCCATACTTATATATGGATTATTTAACATCTATGATTGA
Organism: Citrus x clementina; assembly: GCF_000493195.1. Taxonomy (NCBI): domain Eukaryota; kingdom Viridiplantae; phylum Streptophyta; class Magnoliopsida; order Sapindales; family Rutaceae; genus Citrus; species Citrus x clementina. The sequence continues at coordinate 16,906,914 of NW_006262022.1, forward strand.
TACTACTATTGTCTGGGTGGCTACCGTTGTCTGCTTAGTTACTACTTTAGTTGTTGCAGTAGTGTTTGCTGCGCCTGATTACTTCGAGCCCATGTTTTCTACTTGTTTTCAAACCCAACACTGCTCAATCTATTTTGCAGACTAGTGACTTGTCACTACTAAGTTTTAGAAACAACAAGCTGCTTGTGTTCTTCCAACTTCTTCGCACCAGCAACTGCGTACCCATGTCCCATATTGTATCTACAATCTCATCTTGTAGCTCTTGTTTCAATATGCTAATATACTTCACAACTATTCAAAATTTCAACTCATCCATATTATTTCATGTAGATGATAAAATTCTTTTGTATATTCCTCAACACTATGATTTACTTGCCTTTAGTTATGATATTTTAAATACAACTACTGTTGGTAATATGTTGTAGGAAATACTCTTTTATCATCCTCTGCATTCTAGCCCATGATTTGATTAATGACTTTCTCGCAACTCTTTTTGTATTCTGAATGTACTGGCATCATGCCGATGCTATACTCTTCAACTTAAACACCACAAGCTTAATCTACTTCTCTTACAAAATTTCCATATACTTGGAAAAATTGTCTATTTGTGATATACAATCTAAAAATTCTTCAGCATGCATCCCATTGAAAAAATTTGAAATATCAATATTAATCTTGTAATCCCTGCATCTCCTTTTATAATTTATAGATTATTCTTCTTTCGAATTGATTCCTAAATCCTCACGTATGTGTGGCAAGAATCATCTGTAGGCTTTTAATTCTAAAGCACTATGCTGTGATTGACGCCCTAAGGCACTACTTCACAATGAACATGCTGACGTATCATTTCACTGTGATAATCTTGAGATTGTTTTTCATGATTGACTCCTTGAATTATTTCCTTGCGGTTAGCTCTTTTCTGTTGTTCTCTCTCCCTTTATTGTCCATGGAAAGCATAAGACCTTCGATTATTCGCTCCATTGTCGTCACTATTGCGTTATAAACACCCTAATTGGCTTGCAAGATTGCTTCTCTGACCATCTATTTGATAGCCTCCATAGTTTTTGCCTGTATCCCTTGATCATAGTCTTCGGGATGGTTGCTCTTTTAATCGTGTGGTCATACTATGTTGACAAGCCAACTTACTCTGATATTATCTGACGATGCAAAAATGTTAAAATGTTCAATGATTGGACAAACTAGGTTTCTGAATAATGAAAATTTTATAGAAAATTGTGAATTAACAAAATTAGGGTTTTTGGTCCCTTTATATAATAACCCTAAATATTGTGAATTTATCAAAATAGGCAAATCTAAAATATTATTTTATAATAACATTCTCTTAATCTAAATAAGAAATCCAAAATAAATAATGCCCAAATCCAGTATCTGAAAAAAGAAGAAGATAAAAATGCTAAAAGAAACATGAAAAATAGGAAAATATCTTAAAATTGAAATAATCAGGAAGAAGAAGAATTTTCAGCTTGATTACAAGTCAAAATGGACACTTGTATCCCAAGTTAGTTCACCTCATCACAACTTTGAAACTGTGTATTATACATCAAAACGGACACTTGTATTCCAAGTTATGATCTTCGAATTTTACCTTACTGGTCCCACACAACCATCCTATATCACTTAATTAAGTATACCAGACTCGCATTATAATTAAAAAAAAAGATGAAAAAAAAGTAGGAACTTGACCATAATAAAAGTGCCATGCACGTGAAAGGGAAACTGAGATCATTTAAAATATATAACGCCTGCAAATTTAATTTATGAAGATGACAAGTTTGTTATAATCAAGATGGTAGATGCACAGTAAAGAGTTAGAAAAAGGTGGAGCTATTTGATCAAGACAGGAAAATTGGTAATGGTGAAGTTGATTTGGGGTTGGAGTTGAGGGTTTGATCATTTCCTAAGAGATTGTTTCAACATTGATTTTCATTTTCACTACAAGAAAAATTAGTATATTTGACATTTATTAGTCAACAGTTTTTATAAATTAATAATTTTATTTGTCGCTTTATTAAATATTAGGTATACCTCAAATATAAATGACACTTAATGGATGTATAAAACATATTTGATGTTTTTCAAACAAATAAATAAAATAAATATATTTCACTTTTTTTTTTCACTAAGCGTAAAGCATTAGGTATAAAAAAAAGAAAAAAAAAGAAAGAGAAGATGTGCTTTGATTATTAAGTGAAATTCAACTGGACACAGTAAAACGCAAACTCTTCTTCACAAAACGACGATTCAATAAGCTTGCTGCTTCTATTGACGATTCAATAAGCTTGCTATCGCCATTTTTCATCTCCGATCAAAGTTTCTCCACATCCAAAATAAAAAATTCGACCCTCAATTTCCTAAATTAGATGCTCTCCAATAGAATTAGGACTGGTCTCCATTGTTCATTCTCACTTCTCGATTGTGCAAAAAAGAACTAAAGGTAATTATTTCACTCCCGCTCTCTTTCAAATGACTTCTCTCTATTCAATGCCCTAAGTTTGATTTCTTCACTTGACATGCTTTTAATTAATGAGATTTTATTTATTGAGTCTGTAAACTCACTCTAAGTTTTCAATTTTAGATTTGATTGCCAAACTTGGCTCTTGATTTTGGCTTCCATTTATGACAATTAGTATGGGTGAGTTTGGGAAATGATAATCACCTCTCATTTTTTATCAATTGCTCAATTTCGAATTTCATCTTCATTCTCTCTTGAAGAAGAATGCACGAAGAATTTCAGCTTGCTTCAGCTTCATTTTCTTTTAGAGTTTCAAGAAACTTTTTCTTTAATTTTGATGATTTTTTTTACTTCTCAAATTGCTTTCAGATTAAAAGTAATGTTAATTAATGGAATCAATATCGAAAGCTTCATTTGATTAATAATAAACTATAGATATTTATTCGTGACATCTGTTAGATTCTTGACAATCACAGAGATACAGTAGTAGAAACTATATTATAGACACTCTAGTTGCTTAATTAGTCAAATTGTGATCTCATTGCCTTTTTTTGTGGGTTGATTCTGTAATTTTATTAGTTGTTCTTGTGGTTGCAAACAATATCAATTTCTAATATTAATAAAACTAAATGAATAATATGTGATGCATTTGAAGGAAATTTAATAGTTTAAATATGGATAAATCTTGGATGTTGATGGATAAAAGGTCTATAGAATATGAAAATAGGGTAAATGAGTTTTCTCAAGTTTGCAATATTTTATGCTAGTAATCCTAAACTTTTGAGATGTCCACGCCAAGCATGTGATAATTTGGTCTTTCATGTACCTATTGAGTTAAGAAATCATCTTTATTAGAAAGGTATTGACCAAAACTATCAAACATGGACTTGGCATGGAGAAGGGGCTTCTAGTAGACAACCATGAAATATAAAAGCTTCATTTGATCGCAGTCAACAAGATGATGAAGCTGCTAATACAGTAGAAATGGTTAATGATGCATTTGATACTTGTAATAGTGATCCTAAGTCTTTTGAAACTTTACTTAAAGATGCTGAAAATCCTTTGTTTCCTAGTTGTGTGAAATTCACTAAGTTATCTGCCTTAATAAGGCTTTACAAGATTAAATGAAGAAATGGATGGTCAGACAAAAGTTTTTGAAATTTACCAAGTTGTTTATCAGATATGCTTCCTAATAAAAATGAAATACCTTTATCCATATATGAAGCTAATAAGACTATGGTTGCATTAGGCTTAGAATATGAAAAAAAAAACATGCATGTCCTAACGATTGCATCCTATATAGAAAAGAATACAAGGATTTATTTGCATGTCCCGCTTGTGGAGTCTCAAGATGGAAAAGTACCAAGAAAAGTAAGGGAATTCCTACTAAAATCTTGTGGTATTTTCTTCCTACACCAAGGTTTAAGAGGATGTTTCAGTCTCCTCGAACTGCAAAAGACTTAACTTGGCATGCCAATGAAAGGATGATTGATGACAAACTACGTCACCCAGCTAAATCTCCGTGATGGGTTAGGACAACACATATTATGGCTCGAAAAGCTTGTTTCGTGGGTTGCTTAGTAAATAAGGTATTGATTTTGACATATATTACTTGTTTTCTTCTTTTATTTCTTAATTGAGAATTTAAATTGTAACCACATTTGAATTCTTAAATTTCTAGATGTCTAAGTTAGCTATGAAGCCTTCCAAGGGAAAATTAGAGGTGAATGCTGAAGTAAACACCCCAAAATTAGAGGTTTTCAACGTTATAATATATATAATGTGCAACCTAAGATAAGGGATTTCACTATTGTAATTTTTTTAAAACAATTATAATATTTGATATTTTTATCAAGTCATTTGTATTTTACAATTTTGAACAATGTCACATGTATATGACTATTATTAAGTATCATACACATTTGACAATCTTATATTGTGAAAAATATTTGATTATCATTAATGGATGAAAATAAATGACAATTTTGCTAAATGTCAAATAAGCATATTTGACATAGAAATACTTGGCACTTTTTAATTCTCAAACATACCTTTATTTGATAGTTTTTAAATGTCAATTATTCTCTTTTTTCTTATAGTGTTTACAAGTAAAACTCAAGATACTCAATGTTGCCAATTGGTTGTTTATAGTTTAAGATTCCTCTATATTGAAAACTATGTTGATGGATCGATTACTTATTGCTATGAAACTTACATAGAGCTGCAATTGTCTCGTTGTGTAAGGTATTGGTGAGAAAAACATGGTACATGTTTTCCCTTTCTCTAGAATAAAATTTTTTTAACTTCTCAATTTTTTCCTAAATTTTCCTTTTATAGCTAAAATTTTTAGAATAGTCTTAATATGACTTATTTTATTGTGAAAATTTTATAACATTGACTAAAATAAATACAATATTAAATAACATATTTGTTGAAGCCAAACAAATTGTTGGTTGCAGCCAATAGTTGTAAGGAAGCAAAATTAAATTGAATTTGATTTTGCACCCGAAAAGAAAGAGTGCAGAAAGGGGATGAAGCCAAAATGTTTGAAAAATAATAATAATTAAAAATTATATTTTCAATTATTTTATTCTTTGCATAGTAACTCATTTCTCCTATAAATAGCTAAGGATTTCATTCATTTCATGCATCCCAAAATTTGTTAAGCTTATAAGTTTCTAAGCTTTTGAGAGTTCTGAGAGTGTGAGTAATTGGAGAGTGTGTGAGAGTACTTGGTGTATTTGGGTCCTGGGAAAATGAGATTTTTTTACTCAAATTTGTACTCAAATAATTGTTAATAATACAATTATTTTTCTCTTACTCATGTGGATGTAGGCATATTGCTGAACCGCGTAAATTTTGTGTCTTTTATTTTTCTATAATTATTTGGTGCGCTTGATTCCGCATTCTGCGCACAACAAGTGGTATCAGAGCCGACGGTTCATACTTGGGGGATACGGTATTGTTCACGTATACGATACTGTTCATGTATACAGTATTATTTTCGTATACGGTACTGTTCACGTACGGTACTATTTTCGTATACGGTGGAGACGGCCATTTGTACTTGGGAGACAGTCTATTATAAGTAGTGTGTATTTTTGCATGTTTAGAAAAGTTCTGTCAACAAGGCGATAAGAGTTTAAGGATTATGGTTTTTAATTGGGACCGAGTTCCTATTCAGTCTCCTGGGAATTTTCCTGATGCATTTATTCACGCGAAATTAACATCATAGAGGCTGTTTTTGAAGTAGAAATAGTTCGTTGAGAAAATGATAGAAGGTGAAACTTTCAGAATTAGGGAGAGATCTACTGAGACTATTTCAGGAGACACTTCAGAGGGGAGGCGGGATTTGTCAAATCGCTATTCAGCACCTGTTATAAGAGGCCAAAAGATTGATGTTGAAAAGTTTGATGGGAAAATCAATTTAGGCATGTGGAGGCGCAAAGTTATGGATGCTCTTATTCAAATCGATCTCGATATTGTTCTGAAAAATAAAAGACACTTGTATGATGAAGAGATTTGGGATCGTATGAACGAGAAAACATGTGGTCAGATCATATGTTGTTTGACCAAAAAGGTGACATACTTGTTGAAAAATGAGGAGTGTGCGATGACTTTGTGGCGTACATTGGAAGAGAAATACTTGCTGAAAAGTCCTGAAAATCGCTTTCATGCAATGAGCCAAGTATATGGCTTTTGAATGAAGTCTGGGGTGTCAATATACGATCATGTTTCAAGATTTGAAAAATTACTTGCTGATTTAAAAAATCTTGATAAAGATATTAAGGATGACGGCAAGGCTATGATTCTGTTACACTCATTGCCATGTGAATATAGCCATTTTGTGACTACTTTGATATATAAGAAGAGTATGATCATCTTCAAAGATGTTTGCACATCATTGACTAGCTTTGAGATTCGGAATAATAATAAAAATTCCGAACGAGCATTGTCTGAAACTTTGGTGAGCAAAGATTGGGCGATGGAGGAAAAGAAGAAGTGTGGTGGAAAGAATTCTCGATCCAAATCGAGAAGCAGAAATATAGCTCGAGACGAGTGTGCCTTTTGTCATAAAAAGAGCCATTGGAAGAAAGATTGTCCAAAAGCTCAAAAGAGAGATGGGAAGAAACCAGTAGCAGCAAACATGGCACGAAAAGATGAGGACTCTGATTATTCACTAAGTATTACTCCTGCAACATAAATGGCTAATTCGAGCTATTGGATACTTGATACTGGAGGAACCTACCATTTGTGTCCTGTTCGGGAATGGTGTACAGATTTCAGCGAATTGGAATCTGGTGTAGTTGTGATGGGGAATTATCAACCTTGTCACACAATGGGGATAGGTACAGTTTGACTCAAGCTATTCAATGGAATGGTTAGAGAACTCAAAGCTGTTAGGTATGTTCCAACTTTAAAAAAAAATTTAATTTCTGTGGGTGCTCTAGAAGTTAAAGGCTACAAGGTTACTATTGAAAATGACACAATGAAGTTCACGTATGGGGCTATAGTGATTTTGCAAGGGGTTCGACATCACAATTTGTACTTTTTGAAGGGAGATACAACTGATGAAGTAAATGTTGCCGAGACACACAGTGACACCACCAAGCTATGACATGTACGATTGGGATATGCTGGAGAGAAGTCTTTGCAAATTCTGATAAGGCATGGACTTTTAAAAGGTACCAAAACCTGTAAATTAAATTTCTGTGAGCATTATGTAGTATGTAAGAAAATAAGGGTCAAGTTTGATACAGCTAATCACGATACTCGTGAGATCCTTGAATATGTTTACAGTGATGTATAGGGACCAACCAAGACTGTATCAATTGGTGGAAGCCATTATTTTGTTACATTTGTCGATGATTTCTGTAGACGTGTGTGGGTGTATACCATGCGAGCAAATGATGAGGTTCTAGAGATTTTTATGAAATAAAAGAAACTAGTGGAGACTCAAACTGGTAGAAAGATCAAAGTATTACGATTTGATAATGGGGGTGAATATACTTCTGATCCATTCTTGCAAGTATGCCAGAATGAGGGTATTAAAAGACATTTCACGGTGAGACATACTCCGCAACAGAACGATGTGGTTGAGCGTATGAATCATACTTTCCTAGAGAAAGTACGATGTATGTTATCTAATACTGGTTTAGATAAAAAGTTTTGGGCTGAAGCTGTAAACTACGCAAGTCACTTGATAAACCGGTTGCCTTCTACTGCAATTAGAGGTAAAACTCCTATGGAAATGTGGTCTGGAAAGCATGCACAAGACTATGATTCCCTTCGTATATTCGGGTGTCCAGCTTATTATCATGTCAAAGATGGTAAATTGGATCATCGTGCTAGAAAAAGTTATCTTTGTGGGATTCAAAGGTGGAGTAAAGGGCTTCAAAATTTGGGGTCTCGAAGTTAAAAAGTTTTTGTGTAGAAGAGATGTCACGTTTGATGAAGCTTCAATGATTAAAGCTTCAAGTTTTATGTAGGTGGAGAACAAGACCAAAGAGGTATTGCAGCGGGTGGAGTTTGATGCAACTCCATATGTACCAGTTAGTTCTACATCAGAGAAAGATTCAACTATGGACGTGACACATAGGGTTGGAGAAGAGGTTGTTTATTCTGATGTCCCATAAAATAAAGAAACAATTGATGATGTAGATGTTGTTTGTGAAAGCAAATCTAGAAAACCAAAACGGCAGAAGACTTTGCGTTTAGAAGCTGGAAACACTTAAGCTCAAACGGCACAGGATCCTGCGTTTTGATGAGTACAAGAATTACACTTCTGAACAACGTATGGAGTTGTCGTTTAGGTTTAAGTGAAGCACGCTAATATCACGTGCTTGTGGTCAGCTTGCAAAGGTCGTTATATGTCGTTAGAAGCATGAGGAACTCACGTGAGGTGCTGGGGATTTCTGGGTTCGTTAACTAAAGCTGTTATGGAACAGCTGATGTGGAAGCAACAGATTTGAGAGCAGAGAGAGCTAAAGAGAGAGAAGGGAACTGGGTATATAAAGCTAGTTGTGATCTCTTATTGAATATACAAGCATTACTCTGTAATTCATCTTGGAAATCAATAAAGCTGTGTTTCTTGGCCTCCCGTGGATGTAAGCTAGAGAAATCTAGTTGAACCACGTTAAGATTCTTTGTTCTTTCTTTACGTTACTTTCTTTTGATTCTTTAGACCATTTTGGTTAATCATCTAGTTCCATAGATTTCATCTTAGTCATAGCTTTTCAGTAAACCATCTTGTTGCATCTTGTTCTGTTGGCTGGAGGTCTTGGGGCAGAGTCTTGGGTTGCTCTATCAGTCAATAGCACCTAAGATTCTACAGTAGATAATGATGATTCTATAGCAACAAAGAGGCCAAGAAGAGAGATAAAGAAATCCGGATGGCTTACTAAAGACATGGTGGTAGCCTATGCACATCCAATTATTGATGATGGCATCCCCAACACTTTCGGTGAAGCATTACGCTTGCAGATTTAAGATGAAATCTCTCCATTAAACCAGACTTGGGAACTGTAAAGTTACCAAAGGGGAAAAGAGTTATTAGTAATAAATGGGTCTACACCAAAAATCAAGGATCTCCGAATCAAACAACTCTTCGATACAAGGCAAGGGTCATAGCAAAATATTTTGCTCAAAAGGAAGGTATTGATTATAATGAAGTATTCTCTCCGGTTGTAAAACATACTTCCATTCGTATCCTACTTGCCTTAATTGCAGAATATGAGTTAGAGTTGGCTAAATTAGATGTTAAGACGTCGTTCTTACATGAAGATTTGGAGGAGGAAATCTATATGACTCAGCCTTGTGATTTCAAAGTTGATGGAAAGGAGAATCGTGTGTGCAGATTGAGTAAATCTTTATACGGATTGAAACTAATTCTTCGGATGCGTCGAGTTTGGAGAATTATAAACTACGGTTGGCTTGATCCCAAATTTTGGGTACGTAGGCAGTCGAAATGACACAGCCATTCTGGATCCTTATTGAAGGATCACCTTGGGGATAATAATCCGTTGGTAGTCGGCTCAGATTTGGTAAATTTTCACCGAGGTGGAGATTTGTTGTAGTCAAACATATTGTTGCTTGTAGCCAACAATTGTAAGGAAGCAAAATCAAATTGAATCTGATTTTGCAGCCGAAAAGAAAGAATAGACAAAGGGGATAAAGCCAAAATGTTTGAAAAATAATAATAATTAAAAATTATATTTTAAATTATTTTATTCTTTGCATAGTAACTCATTTCTCCTATAAATAGTTAAGGATTTCATTCATTTCATGCATCCCAAAATTTGTTAAGCTTATAAGTTTCTAAGCTTTTGAGAGTTCTGAGAGTGTGAGCAATTGGAGAGTGTGTGTGAGAGTATTTGGTGTATTTGGGTTCTGGGAAAGTGAGATTTATTTACTCAAATTTGTACTCAAATAATTATTAATAATACAATTATTTTTCTTTTGCTCTTGTGGATGTAGGCATATTGCCGAACCACATAAATTTTGTGTCCTTTATTTTTTTATAATTATTTAGTGCGCTTGATTCCACATTCCGCGCACAACAATATATATATATATATGCAGATGGGAGAAGGACATGCTAATTAAAATGGGCATAATAGTGAATAATATATATTGTGTATGTTATATTGATTAATATATTTATTAAAAGTTGTACACTCTTTTATTTTTTGCTATCTTAAGACTAATTGATAATATCAAAAAAAAAAGTCGTCTTTAATATTCTTGTTTGATTCTTCTAGTATTCATGTTTGATGTTGTATCTTATAATAATTAAATATAAAATTTTTATTAATTCCATTAAAATTTTTTTACGATAAGGATCATTTTAGTTAAATTTTAAAGTATTATTCCCTGCATAGAGTTGGAATTGAATAATGTTAATAAAGAAACATTTTGGACTTCCATATTTAAGTGATAAAAATTTGAAGTTACATGTAAAAATAAAAATACTTTTTAAAAGCAGATTTTGAAATGTTATCCCTCCTATTCTTTAACAATTTAGTATATGATGGATAATTTTGCTTAAAGTTATTTTTAAAATTTTTACCAAAAGCACCAAAATTAATTTTTAATTTCTTAATATCACTTTTGACTATCTCATAAGTAATCCCAAATGACATAGTACTATAATGTAGTAGTCTTGTCCCACCTAATTTTTTTTAGCATGGTCATATTTCTTCTGTATTTCCATCTTATCTCTCTGTGATTCATCTTCGAGAATTGCCATGGACCACAATAAATAAAATTCAAAATAAAAGAGTATTTTTTTAGAGTAATAATATGTTTACAAATTTAGATACAAAGTTTGTATTCTAAATAGTGTGACACTTAACGTGTCATTCATTCATTGGTGGTATGAAATATCATCAATGATAGTATAAAATTTAATTTTTTTTTTCCTAAAGAGTTGGTAGTCATCAATCGATAGCACATCACTTAAAATATAGTATCCTAACTTTAAAAGTATAGGTCGTTATTCATCTTTTTAATATGGATTCTAATTAAGACATTGTTTGCTTTTAACACTTCATGCATGCTTAGAATGATATACTTTTGAGTTATTTATTTGATGCGCTAGTCGGGTCCCACCTAAGACTATTTTTGTAATTTGATGCATATTTCTTTTTTGAGAAACATGGTCTTGATCTCTCGAACTTGTTGGGCGGTACAATAATAGAGTATGGGCTTGCCTGGTGTTGTTGATGTGTTGATCCGCTAAGTGTTGCTTGCCTGGAGTCGGCCCATAGGTTTCACCCAGTGATGGTGTGGCCGATGACTCTCGTATTGTGTCTTTAGGGGCATGGTCGCGCGATTGTTGACTTTCTGTAGACTGGCCAAGCGATGCGTTTGGTTCCTGGTTTGGACCAGGTTTGATCTATTCTTCAGGACCTAGGCAGTGTTCTAAGAAGCTTTTAGGATTTGTAGAGTACGTTGATACATTTTGTCTAGTCGGAAGTTGCTGCTTCTCGTTGCAAGAGAAAACCTGCACGAATGCTGAGGTGGCGAGTACATCTAACGGTGCTTTGCCACTATGAGATCCACAATGGGCCGCACTGTTTGTGGGTTGGATAATGGAATCTACCGGTGGTCCTATTTTGGGACTCTTTACTCTGTCACGTGATAGAATATCATTGTATGGGCTCACCACCTTAATAAGTTGAGTAAATTGATAAGTTTGTCTCATGCAAAATTTTCTTGTCATTGAACATTTGACGCAATAAATCATAGTATGTATTAAATATATAGTATTTATTTTTTAAAAAATAACTTTTATGCTATTAAAATTCTGATGCTTTCTTCCCAATTAAGAGTCCATTTGGGATTATTGGAAAACTGATTTTAAGATATTAAAAGCTATTTTTGGGAATTAACAATATTATTCATTTTGTGTGTGTGTGTGTGTGTAACCTAAGATTATTAAGTGAATTAAAAAAGTAAGCTAAAATTAAACTAACATAAACAGCAAAATCAAATTTTTATAGAGTTATAAGCAGTGTAATATATTAATATAAAGAAATTTATTTTAGCTTAATTTGAAATAGAAAATATATATTAAGGAGATAGAGTGCTGATAGAGCGCCAATAGACTATCATTTTGACGTATGTATAATATCCATAACTAGGTGATTGGCGCAACATAGCCTGATTCCAGAAAATCTTTAAGCATCGCCTTTACTTTCAAAGAACATGAAATGTAGCTAATTAATTAAGGGAAACATGAGCAAGTAGTTCCTTGTCATTTTCAAATCTGGCCATCTCTTCTTCCCCCAAGTGAACCCATGCCTCAATTCCATCTCCAGATTTGGCCCATATGGTTTTGCTTTTGAATTATCCAAAAGGCCTCGTACTGGTTGAAACGGGGACTCATCATTCATGATATGAGATAGGTCCTAACCTGATCCCACCCTTGGGTGTTACAATCTATTGTTTGGGTTCGGTGATTCACACCATGAGGTAGGTCCGAGTTTAAAACCATTTTTAATATCTAATACCCCGCCTTCCACATAGTAACGAAACCGTCGGTTTTGCTTCTGAATCCACTTAAAGGCTTCATAGTGTTTGATGACGGACTTGATATATATAAATAGTCCAGTGACCATTTCTAACCAGATAATGTGGAATTTTGACATGGATTCTGATATTCCTGACTCGTTAGAACGCAATTGCTAGTTTGCTACATTGTGTTTTAAAATTATTCTAGTTTAATTGCTAACAAAATTAAATAATGCAAACTAAACTTTTTGAATTTCAATATTTCTCATCATATAGTAGAACTAAAACCTCTAAAGCATATGACCTCTTCTTTATTTTTATCTAATCTCATCTTGTTCTTGATACCTAAACTGTTAAATAAGAAAAAAAATTAAAAGTTTCGAATATGTCAATGATAAATTGACTTACAATAGCTATATTTACCTCAAAAAATCAAGAAACAAACTAATAATAACTTAGCAAGATCACTAGAAGTCTAGACCATACCTGGTAGGAGTTTCTTGAGAGTCACTGCAGCAATAAAAACTTAATTTTTAATCATGAAATTTATTTTGTGTGATTTTTGAATATCCAAGTTTAAGTGAGGTATCTCATTCGTAAAAAGTGAATAATCTGGCCTAATTCTTGAAAAGACAAGTGGTGTAATATTGGAACTTCGCTTGCAAGTTTAAGAAAACAAGACTCCTGGGTGAAACGGGAAGCAAGAAAATCACTTTTTTCTGTTTCGATAAAATACTATGCTTTAAAGTATTGTCTTTGTTGTAAATTGAGTCCTTAATAGATCGTATTAGATTCACCTCAGGACCAAGCTATATCCTCAAGATACAAGATTAACAGATCAAGAAATCCACACACACACTTATTGATCAAGAAGAGAAACAAAACAAAGACAAAAGCACAAGAATCAAGTGTTTCAGCACCTGTTTATGGTGCCTACATCCACCGAGGAAACAAGCTTAAGCTTTTTCACTATATCAAATTCAAGAGTTATAGAGAACACGAGATGTTCATAGAGAATACAAGCAACTAACTTCCTCTCCCTCTCGCTTGCTCGAAATTTTCTCCATTAGATCTGAAAAGAACACACCAGAATTCGTCATTATAAAGTCTGTTTCTGGGTTTGTTAGCTCCAGCTGGTTCCCGCCAAAAATAACAGCCATAGCTGCCATGCGTGCGTGCCTTCTATGCGTGTGCTCGAGTAACATCAAAACGACAGAAATAGCATGCCGTTTTAATTTGGAAATCATGTGTTATGCACGTGACTAACTTAATGGCTTTGGATGACATTAACACCAAATGTTGGTTTGGCTTCAGCAACACGACAAATGATAATTCATATGCACATATTTCCTCAAAATGACATGTCGGTCGATTGAGTTTGACTTTATATTCAGCAGTCTTTTACGACCTGCAGTGCAAGAAGACGAGCAGATTAATCCAAATAAAAGATCTTTAATGGAAAGCAAAAATTAATAGATTTAATTTGAATTTGATCATATGTTTATTAATACAAAATTAAACAACTAATACAAATTTTGTATTTAGTTAATGCTCAATTAACTGTACCACTGAGCTGAGACTCGTGCTATAATAATAACAATAATAAAGAAAAAGATAGGAAATTGACCATCAAAGACAATTGCCACGCGCCTGAAATTCAGGATAATTTAAACATGTAATGCCTAAGAAACTAATTAATCGTCAAATACGAACCAAGTTACTAATAACTTGTATATTTGTTTGTTTTTGTGTTTGTAGATATCTTTAAATAGAATTAAGCTAAAATGAATTTACATTATTTATTTAAAAAGTATCATTTTTACTTTATTAATCTTAAATTTCTTCTCAAACCGTTTGAAATTACTATTGGGAGATTGAAAATTTATGTTGAGAAGTTAAAAATTAATTTTAGTATTTGATAAATTTTTTCATTGTCTTTTGAGAATATAGTAGGATCAATAGTATTATTGGTTGTACTTTTCTCTTATGCAGATGTCTACAACTTCATAAAATGCGAACGCTGAATGCTATCAGTTGGATATGATTGATGGCAAAAAAACAAAAAAAACAAAAAAAAAAATGGTTTAAGTCAAGCGTAAAAAAACCTTCAACAAACAATAGATGTGGGTTCATGTGATGATTAAAAAGGATTTGAATCCAGCGTTGAACTGAGTTGTGCTCAATTATTTATAATCTTTTGTTACATATGCAAGTATGATAATATACGATTAAGAATTAATTAGTTTTCTATTGTTATCTTATAACTACTAATTGTATCTTTTTAAAAGGTTAGCGACATATATATTTATTACAAATAACATTTTCCAATTAAGAGAAACAACAAAATCAACTTTATTTTAGCTTTAATTTAACATAGAAAAATGGTAAAGAGATAGAGAGATAGTGGTGATGGAGCTAAAAAACTATTATTTTCACATGTATGGAATGTAGTATCCATAAATAGGTGATTGGCACAAGCTAGCCTGATTTCAAAAAATTTTAGGAATAAATGATTTTATTAAAATATGAATGTTTAGAGTACTTTTTATGGTGTGAATAACCCATCCAAATATTATTTATTTAGCTTTTCTTAAGTTAAAGGGTCAGGCTATGTTATGTTACATAGAACTTACACTCAAGAGTAACACTCAATAGCTCAAGTGTTGTTTGAATATTTAGGCATCTGCCAAAAATTTTAAAAATGAACTAAAAGCTTGGTCACCGTAAAGCTGCAAGGATTGTTTTGTAATTGCAGTCCGTTAGAGTGTTGACTGACCTATGAATTTGGTTACTATTCCAAGTGGTTATTAATACAAGCTTTGAAGTGTTGGCAAATTATATACTCTTAGTTGCTATAAATTGTAAGTTTTTTTTTTTAAAAAAATATTTTAGAGACACTTGAATTGACAATCACCGATTGTCAATGATATTGATAATGAAAATATAAATAAATAAATAAATAACAACGAAGTGTGAAGTACGATATTAATTTATGTGCCAATCCATGCACTATATGTGCCAATCCATGCATTTGCGATGTAGAACAAATGTGATTGCACTGAAATCGTACAGAACCATAGCATGTTAGTAGAAGTAGCTTTTCTCATGAATCCAAACAATATATTTTGATTTTTTTGTCATCTCTCATTTACCATATATTTTCATAGTACAGTTCCTACCCAGACATGACTTATTAAGACCCGAATGAAATGAAATTTAGCTACATATAGTTATAATAAGGGAGATTGCCACTATGGTCCCTACAGTAATCAACATATACCATTTCTCCCCCTACTGTTTTTATAATGGCCAAAAACCCCCCTAATAGCATAAGTTTACAATACTACCCTTATTTTCAACTAATCTTTTATTTATATTTATTAGGGGTGGGCAAAAAAAGCTAATTAATTAAAAACCGAACCGAACCGATCGGTTCGGTTCGGTTTTTATGTGGTTTTTTTACTTCTAAAAAACCGAAATAGTAATATAAGCAAAATAGTAAAACTAATCGGTTCGATTATCGGTTTAAAAAAAAAAACCGAAAACCGAACCGAATTCTCAAATAAACCGATTGTTTTGATTTTTGAAAGCTAAAGCTAAAAGCCAAAATCTAAATCTAAATCTAAACTTATGAGTTCTGACTTCTGTCTTCTTTGATTCCCTCGCTGGTCGGTCGCTGCTCGTCGTCACTTCTTCGGTTCTCGCTGGCCGCTGCTCATCGTGACCTTAAGCCAAAAGCAAAAATCGAACTCGTGAGTCGTGACCTTCAGGCTTCAGCCACAGGCTCGAGTCCTGACCTTCAGCCACACTTCTGTCTTCTTCTGTCCCCTCTGCTCGTCGCCGCCACTACAAGCTCGAACTGGAACTGAACTCAAAATAATCGTCCAAACCAAAACGATCTAGTTATTCGCGACCGTTAAATTTGCTTCTTTACGGTCAGATTCAAATCTGTTAGTGAAGTGAATCCAACTACAGCCACTCTACGGTGAGTCTCTTTTCTGGGTCTCAGTTATCGGGTTTGTGAATTTCTTCCTTTCTGGTAATTTCTGTGCCTTTTTATGTTGAACTGTTTTGTGAATTTCTGGTATTAGTTGATGTCGCGAAACAACCAATCGAGTCATGTAGCCATGAGATGAGAAGAGGAAATAGGAATCATCTTGGAGCATTATTGGAAGAGATTTTGTGAATATTGTGTTGCTGTTGTTGAGCTTGACTGCTTGAGTGTCAATCAGTGCATCTTTCTTCTTGCACAAATTGAGGTATGTTTTGGTAAAGGGATCTTGCACAAATTGAGGCATCCTTCTTTCTGTCGAACTTGGAAGTTTTGGCTGAAACGTTGGTGAAATGTTTTAGTTGAGGTCCTGCTTGGAAGTTTTGGCTGCTCCAGTCATCTAAAGCACTTGCTAAAAATTTATGTAGCTTAGTTCATAAAAGAATTGGTCATTGGTGTCTTGTTTGGTCAACTAAAATTAGTAGATTGTTCGAATTTAGCCTGGAAACTTCTGGTCTTATTTTGCATATGCTGACTTGATAATTTTAGTGGTCTTATTTGGTGTAAACCGTGTAATTGACAACATTGACATGCCAACAAAGCACTATTGGCGTGCAAGTTTTGAATAGGGCTAGAGGCCTTTCATTTTTCTGAACCGAGAATATATTAAGAAAGATAAAAGGTTTAATAGTTGTTCACCCATTTGCAAATATGTTTTAAAAACAATAAAAAAGAATTAACAATTTGTTGAACTCGAACTCTTTATGTTATAATTCTAACAATAAGGTTTTGAGGATCTGAAGACAATTGGGCAGCCACAATTGCATTTTGTTGTGTTATAATTATAATTATAACTCTTTTTTTTATAAATATTATTAATCAGCTTTTTAGATATTTATGTCTATGTTGTTGCATGTGTTTGTGTAGAATGGAAAATTATGATGAGGAGGAAGTGCAAGAGGTGGAGGTTGATGATGGAAAAAAAAGAAAAATACCTTTGAGATCAAATGTTTGGGCTCATTTTACCAAACTACCTTGTGGAAACAAAGGAAAATGTCATCATTGCAGTAAAACCTTTGCAGCTAATAGAGGAAATACCACTAATTTGAAGAATCATTTGGATAGATGTAGGTCATATGAAAGTGTGAAGGTTGAAGGGGATCCGAAGCAACAAGTACTTTTCTATCAAAAGGGAAAAGATAAAGATGATGGAGTTGTTAAACTTAGTGGCGGGTTTAGTCAAGAGGCTTGTAGAATGGCACTTGTGAAGATGATTGTCAAGGATGAATTACCTTTTAGCTTTGTGGAGGCTGAAGGGTTTTTAGAGTTCATACAAACTTGTTGCCTAAGATTTGATGTGCCATCCCGAAGAATAATTACAAGGGATATTCTTGAATTGTATCAGCATGAAAAAGGGTTATTAAAAAGTGTTTTTGGTGCAAGCAAGCAGAGAGTGTTTATTACCACAGATACGTGGACATCAATTCAAATGTCTAACTATATGGTCATTACTGCTCATTTTATTGATGCGGAGTGGGTGTTGCACAAAAGGATTCTTAGTTTCACATTTATAGCTAATCATAAAGGAGATGGTATTGGGAAGCTAATTGAGGCATGTTTGATTGATTGGGGGATTGAAAGGTTGTTCACAATTACAGTAGACAATGCAAGTGCCAATAAAGTTGCAATAACTTATGTGAAGAAAAAGTTAGCAAATTGGAGTGTGAATTCAATGGTTTTGAATGGTTTATATATGCATGTGAGGTGTTCAGCACACATAATAAATTTGATAGTGCAAGATGGGTTGGCAGAGGTGAATCATTCAATAGCTAGTATTCGCAATGCAGTAAAGTGTGTTAGATCCTCTCCAGCAAGATTGCAAAAGTTTAAAACATGTGTTGATAGGGAGAAAATCTCATATGGAGGGCTTATGGTGTTGGATGTGCCTACTAGATGAAATTCAACATATTTGATGTTGCACAAAGCAGTTGTGTTTGAAAAAGCATTTAATAGGATGAAGGAAGATGATGGACATTATGTTAATTAGTTTGTTGAGGATGAGGGTGAAAAGAAGAGGGAGGGGCCATCGAACGATGAAGATTGGGCAAATGCAAGGAGGTTAGTCAACGTTTTATCGATTTTTTATTATGTGACCTTGAAATTTAGTAGCTCTCTTGATGTCACTTCCAATGATTACTTAAATGAAATGGCAAAAGTTCTAATTAATTTGAAGTCACTTGCTACTTCTAGTGATGATTTGTTGAGGAAAATGGCCGAAAAAATGGAGCAAAAGTTTGCTAAATATTGGGGTGATTCTTTTGATCAGGTTAACATGTTATTATTTGTAGCAAATGTGCTTGATCCTAGATGTAAATTGGAGTTTGTTACATTTTGTTTTAGTAGCATGTATGAACCTAGGAAGGTTGAAGAATTGAAATCTAACATTAAGGAGTTGTTGATGAAGTTATATAATAGCTATATTGGTGGGAGTGATGTGAGGAATAGTGGTGGTGTTTGTTTTGGTGATATCCATGATGGTAGTAGTAGTGGTGGTGGTAGTGGTAGTGGTGGTGGTCCTAGTAGTAGTATAATGTCAATTGATCTTTTTTCATCTTTCAAAATGATGAAGCAAAATTCAAATGAAGACATTAGTTCGAAAAATTATGTTGAAAAGTACTTGACGTATGCTAATGAGAGTACTAGTAATGCCCATTTTGATATTTTGACTTGGTGGAAGTTGAATGGGCATAGGTATCCGATTTTGTCTCAGATTGCCAAAGATGTTTTGGCAATTCCAGTGTCTACTGTAGCTTCAGAATCGGCATTTAGCATAGGAGGACGTGTTCTTGATCCTTTTAGAAGTTCTTTAACTCATAAAACTGTTGAGTCATTGATTTGCACTCAAAATTGGCTTCGCTCAACTCTATTAGGAGAACGGATAATACAACCTACTTAGGAGGAAACTGAATTCTATGAAGTTATTGAAGCAGGTAATATGTTACTACTATATTTTGATATTGTTTTGGTTATTTCACTCTTAACTAATCATTCTAATATTTTTGTTTAATTTGTTAATGTAGAATTTGGTAGGCCAATAGTAGCTCAACAAGAACAAGCATATGAGGAGTAATTGAGATTTGGGAGTTGATTGATGTTTATTGCTTTTGTAGTTTTGTTAAAGTTTAAAAGACTTTTTGCTTACTTATTTTGATTTGAACTTGTTATTTGAATATGTTATGTGTTCTTGAACATATTTTGATTTTTTGTTTGTTAACTTTTTTATGTTTGTAGTAGATTTATTAATTTAAGGTTTTAAATTTAAAAAAGCCAAAATAGGCCCAATAGGCCCATAATCGAAATAATCGAATCGAACCGAATCGAATTATTTCAATTAATCGAGCATTTGATTATTTTGGTAATTTGATTAATCGCGATTATGATTTTAAAATAATCGTAATCGAACGATTATGAAAAATTTAGTAAAAAACCGAATCGAACCGAACCGAACCGTGCCCACCCCTAATATTTATTATAAATTAAATAAATTACATGAATAGAAACTAAATAAAAAATTAAGCATTAAAAAAAAGAAATATATATTTTGATATGAGCAAAAAAATTAATAATAAATTTTTTTTCTTGTACTTATTTATTTTGTGAAAATTTTCTAATAATAAATATATAAGAAAATTATCATAAAATGATAAAAAAATTATTATAAGAAAATTTGAATAACAAATAAAAATTTATTATAAGATAAATATTAAAATATTTTGCCTATACTTTTTACATTTAATTTTAAAATATTACAAAAATGTTTATTATAAGAAAATGTTCACAAAATAAATAATTAAAAGAAAAAAATTTATTATTAATTTTTTTGCTCACATCAAAACATATATTTCTTATTTTTAATACTTAATTTTTTTATTTAATTTCTATTCATGTGATTTATTTAATTTATAATAAATGTAAATAAAAGAGTAGTTGAAAATAAAAGTGTTATTGTAAACTTATGCTGTCAATAGGGTTTTTGGCCATTATAAAAACAGTAGGGAGATAAATAGTATATGTTGATTACTGTATGGGGGAAAGTGGCAATCTCCCGTTATAATAAGTTTGTGAGATATTAGAAGAGACTTTCAAGAAACTTAAATCACTCTATTTTTTAGCTTAATTGATCTAAATTTGAAATAAAATGTGAGCATTTAAAATGGCGAGAACTTGTCTCTGAGATTGTACAAGATGTCGCACAAGCAAGTCCCACACCCAACTTTTTCAAATAGAAAGTCTGGAAACACCCAAGAGAGCAAAAATTTTCAAACTTCAATAAATAAATCTGGAGCAGGCCCAAGCATTTTGTGGATCTGTGAGAACACCCATCAATACCTTTTTCTCTCAACAAGTGTCGCCTGTCACGAGTACCCAAAAATGATTAAAAAAATTTGTGCGTATGAGAACACCCATCAACACTCTACTGTAACTTTTGTGCATGGTCAATATTTGGATCCTTAATTTGACAATCTTACTGAGTCAGCCAACCTTCACACAACCATTAGAATCGGTCTTATAATTAAACCAAAGAATCCATTAATCAATTTACTAATGAAAAAAAATGGTGCCAAATTACAATTTGTCACAATCCTTGGTTAGGAGCTGACTTATTGTAGCTATTTACATTTCAAATAAATAAACAAAAAAATTCCGACGTAATGATCAAGAGCTAGAATCATGTTTATGAGTCTTGTTGTTATGATCATCATTAGCAGAAGCAGCAGCAAATTTCTCGACGATATCAGGAAAAGCTGGTTGTGTTGCATGAGCTGTTGCTGTAGCTGCAAAGTTCATTTGGTTTGGGTCAATGTGCAGCGGCCGCGGCCTCGGCCAGGTATGTACGTGCATGGATTGCCGCCGCGACTAGGCACAGGACCCTTTCGAAGCGATTGAATTTTTATTGGATTTTTTTGCAGCCATTGCTCTTCGAATAGGGGCCTCATTGCTGATGCTTGAAGACAAAATGACAGACACAGAAGAATGGTGCAAAAAATGAGCACGATTTTGGAGAACTTTTTGCTTTGATTAAAACCCATTTTGGGAAAGATTTTTAGAGGGCTTTAGAGAGTTGTGTCAATATATGAATGAGATTTAATTTGTTTGTGGGTCACATATTTATAATTATAAGGTTTTTGTTTTGTGTTGACCTTTAGGCCGCGGTTTGAAGGTTGAATAGAGCAGGTCAGTCAGGTCTAATCTCTACTAAATTAATCAACGACACGGATCTTGAACAACAAACAACTGCTGCATTTACATAGATATATATTTAATGAGCTGGTCAATATTGAATCAGTCAGTACTTGTGCTGCATGTGATTTGTGCGTGGCAAAAACCTTCATGAATTGACCCGCCGAACCCAGTCCTTTGTTTTAACTGGGTAGTTGGGCTTCGAAAATTGCTTTTGAGCTCTTAGAGTGCCAACTGAGTGGTTATGACTTATGAATACGAATAATCCCCTACCATTTGTATACTCCCACCCGTTTTAGATAATAAAATTGCAGCAAAGTCCATGTTATCTTTTAAAAAGTTTTAAATAGAAACTCAATTTGCACAATCAATCGATCAAATTATTTATAAATTCTTTTTTTTTCCTACTTAGATCCCTTGATAATTTTTCGAATATTAAAATTCTCTTAAGATAGGTTTAATTTAACGAACAATGATAATTGATCATAATAGCAATAAGAGGGCGACAAAAATGTACTCTCCTTATAACAAAATATTAATCATAAATGTAAATTTATTAATTGCGGTAAGACAACCTCGTAACGTAAACTAACTTTAAAAAGAAATTTAAGGAAACAAGTCCAACATTAAATAAAGCAAATATGCAGCTGTCTTTCATAATTAAGTAGCGCATATAAACAAAATTCCAAGCTCTCTATTTTTTTTTCTCATCTAATATCATATGGTTCTTGTCTTCTTGATACATGATAACTCTATGAAATGAGAGTTATCATGAGACTTTTAAGTTTAAATTAAGACTACTTAGAGAGTAATTAATGTGTTTTAGTGCACTTTAACGATAATTTGCATTACATTCATTTTAGTTTGAATTTGATAAAGCTTATGTGATTCTTAAAGAACTGTATACCTAAAACATATGCTTAATAGGAGGTAATTGGAAACTTTGGAAACTTGAATTTTATGAAAAGGATGTTGTTGCAATGGACTTATAAAGGATAAACGAGCATGACTATAGAAGAATTGGAACAAGTCTGGAACAGTGAAGATGTTGTAGCCATTGTTGTAGCAACTCTCGAGCATTGACAGAAAAATCCAAGCAACATATTTAGAATATTGTGATTTACAATTTTCTAATTTGAAGATGCGCGCCCTAAAAGTTTTCAGTTACCCTAATTTGCGAATATAAAATTAGGCATACATGAAAAGAAAAGTCGAGAGGCTGTCAAGCAAGATCAAAACAGAAAAGAGACAACAAAGATATAGAATTCCCGATCAAAATTCAAGGTTGCACCAATAGAGGAACTTGCAAAATCGATTGGAATATGTTCTTTCTCTTTCTTTTCTTGTTTATTTGTTATTCATTGATCATTGAAGATGTATTCGGCGGCTAGAACTTGGTTGCTTATTTACCTTTCACAAATTATGAACTAAATTTATTTGTGGTTGAGTATTAAACTAGCTTGATGGTTAATTGACTGAATATAGATATTGCTGCATGTTTGCTATAACATTTTACTTTGATAGTATTTATTTAAAGTCATTATTTTGGCTGACCACCCATTTAATGGTACAAGCTAGGAAAGAGTCATAAAAGAGCCTATCTTAGTGGAACATATCAGAGCAATACTTGGTCTTCGATTAAGTTTCCTGGATTGAGTTTAACTTGAGTCCTAAAAGGACCATGCTTAATCTAAGATTAGTGATGAACTGGATATAATGATTAATCTAATATGGTAAAAAGAACCTAAACATGTAATGCTATATCTTATGTTACCATAGCAACTGGTCACTGTTAGGGTGCATTAAGATATAAGACATCCAACATGCTACCACTAAGGATAAACC
>NW_006262022.1:16930577-17024403 GCF_000493195.1 Citrus x clementina
CCAGGGTGCTGTAGTAGATGTTGCAGCAACTGAACTTGACATGAATAAAACAGTCAACACTATCAAGAGAGTTTAATCACTCAACTACTCTATTCATATTGATTTAACTTTTGTGTTTAATGTGCAAACTCTATTCACTGCATTTTTTTAATTATTGAGATTTTATTTTACCAAGTTATTTGGTAGTCTTAGTCGTATTAATTTAATTTAGAACATAGATTACACTGTTGAAATTGTTATAGCAAGTCTGATAACATCAATCCCTGTGGAGACGATCTTGAATACTCATCATTTTATTAGTTGTTGTGTACACTTGCATATTGACACCATAGCAATTGAAGTAAAATTAACAACACGGTTTTGGCGCCGTTGCCGGGGATTGATTATTTATTTTTGAGTTGTGAAATCAATTTTGACGGTGCTAATATTTGATTTTATTGCTTTGTTAACAGATCACTCTTGCATGCGCAAATACAAACTTGTTGAATTTCAATTTGATCTAGAGATTGAAAGACCTGCAAGCATTACTAGAAAAATGGTCTTTACTGACTTTAGAATAGTGTCAGAAATTACTTTCACTGACACTTGTTAATTGTGTCAGTAATCTGGGAGTAAAAAAATTAGTGACACTTATAAGTGGTGTTAGTGATTACTATTACTATAGTATTACCAGATTTATAACACTATGGTATTAGTAATTACTGATAATGATCGCTTGTTAAAAGTTACTTTCACCATAGTATCACAAATATTATGACACTATAGTGATAGTATTTACTAGCAATTATTACACGTCAATAGTTTGTTTTACACTGGGGAGATGACATGATAGAATGAACGGATACTAATACTTCAGTGTCAGCAATTTGTAATACTATAGCATCACTAATATTATGACGCTGAAACATTTTTTAGCGTTAATGGCTTCAAAGAAAAGATGCTGACATTATTGTTGTTACTCTATTATTTTTATTATTCTTTTAATTTTGCCAATTAAATAATGGTATTCAAAGAAAATCTATTCAAATTAAACTAAAGTACGAATTTGAATAATTAAATATAAGTATATAACATTCCTACTAACATTTAAATAGGTATAAAATAAAATAATAATACAAATATCTAAAATATTGTTTGAAAACATGTCAAATATTTACATGAACACATAATGACAGTTTGCAGGAAACAATCAGTATATCTACTCTTTGACCTTTGCCTTTCCCTTCACCTTTCCCACCTATAATTGCAATATATAGAATCAATTAGCTACTATGCTACAAAAATCAATTCTTTGATATTTACAAGCAAAAATATAATTTACCTCATTATTGTATGCTACAAGTAACTTTGCAACATACATGGCCCATTGATTGCGAAGTTGCGAAAGATCGTCCATAGTGTACTCATCACAACCCTTGAACTTAAAAAATAAAGCAACAAAATGTATTCATATATTTTAGAATCTATCCTAAAATAAAACAACACAATAAAAACATATATTTTTAAGTTTGTTACGATTAACATCAAAACTGAAGAACATGCAAATAAATTGTATCACCGTAGCAAACAACGGTTACCAAAGCTGTCTAAGAAGCTGATAATTTATAATATATTATTTACTTTACTCAATATTACTTCTAACACTTAGCACTGGGATTTATATGCCTTCTATTTGTACAAGTAGCAGCTCCAATAATTGCTCAATAATAATTTAACAATTAACACTGAGATTTATATGCATTCTATTTGTACATACAACAGCTCCAGTCATTTTGGTTTACACTAAAGTGCCTAAAATACATAGTAGAACACACTCAAAATTGGCATCAATTTTTCCAAACATGTTGAATGCATTCAGTAAAATGTATATAGTGTTATAGCTTTTACCTATAATAAATATGGCAAATAAAGTATATGTGATTATCCTAAACATACACAACACTTCCTCTCATCCCTAGCACAAGATATGATTATATTGCTAGTTTCAAGCATAAAGCAACAAACTGTTCATCCATTAACCATCTTCACAATTCACTTAAGAAAATTCATTTCACAATGCATTCTTCGAAAAAATATTAAACAAGTTCTGGAGAAACTCACATTGTTTTCAAGAATGCACAAATCGCGAACAATATCTTGGATGTACTTCATCACATAGTAACCACATTTAAAGGTTCCAGGTTGTTTCGGACACTAAAAAAAAAAAAAAACTTAGTTTCAAATATACTGATGAAGTAACAATGGAAATCATAACTTTGTTCCATTAATACCTTCACAGAGACCCACTGCACAGCCTTCTTTTTATTACTCTTCACTTGATGCATTGTTATCCCACTATAAATAATAAATAACAGATGCAACAAATTAATCTACAACATAAAACATTAACAAAGAATTAAGTAAACTAATTAAACTTACTCATTCACCATTTGCTTCAACTTATCATTAGGATTATCACCTAATGGATCAAGATAATAAATTTTTCGCCTCACCTTATCAATTGCTACTAGCACCCAATGGCCACTAAACAAACAAGTAAAAAAAAAAACAGATTACAAGATAAATTTAAATCATTTATGTTAAAAAATAAAATAAATAAAACATAAATAAACTATACTCTGGGTTATATGGGAAGACAATTATTTGGGCTATTTGAATCTTGTCCAAAAGGTCTGAAATATAGGAACACCTATTTGGGTAGCTTGCTTGACTTGACTGTAACTTAGCTATGCATCCAAATTGAATTGGAATAACACCACTGCCATTATCTATCTCTTCATACAAGTGTCTATTAAAAAAAAAAACTTTCATGACATGAATATAAGAAATAAATTAATGACAGTTTGCAAAATCAGAAAACATAGTAAAAACATAAATCAAGTTTTTTATTTCTTACTTGATCCATATCTCCAAAACAGAAATTGAGAGCTCTGTAAACTCAATGACTTCATTACAAATCTGGTTGTCCAATCTACTCTCCCAGTAGACACCAAAAGTCTTCAAATCATGGGCAATCATAATCGTCTATGGCAGGGAGCTCTCAATCATCAAAGAAAAGATGTTCATTTGTGAACTTTTGTTCTCTTTTCTTGCTTTCACAGCTCCACGGGTATTCTTTCTTAGAACCAGTTTCCTTGCTGTCACTGGTTTTACAACAACGGGTTCCTTTGTTGTTCATTTCTGTTCATACAGATATACCACGTCATTTGTAGGAGACTTTCGGCCATACACTTTTCTCTTTGAAGGAGTTAATCTTGGAGATCTTCTTGGGGTGATTTTTGAAGTGGCTTCACAATCTACTGGGGTTGGATTCTGTGCAGGGGATGGCAGGGGAGGTTTGTCGATGGTTTTGTTAGGTTTTGGACAAACAGTGGGGTCATTGGTCACTGACTTTAGAGTAACTTTGGTCACCGACTTGGGGGTAGCTCTGGGGTTGTTGGTCACTGACTTTGGAGTTGTTTTGGGGTTGTTAGTCACTGACTTTGGAGTAACTTTACTGGGTGATCGACGATCTATCTCCATCTTAACACTGCAACTACCTTTGGAGTTAGGAAAGTTAGAACTGCCAACTTCAGTGTTGTTGCAGGCATTTATCCTTGCATTCATTTGATCTAATTGAGCTTGCATAAACTGAAAACTCTCCTGATACATTCACCGTTCTCGCGCCAACTCCGTGGGGTCAGGAACATTGAAATACATGGATGGGGTGATGAATTGACCTAATCCTTACACCCGACTTCCATTAGGCTTCTTTTGAAGTGCTTCACCTAGGATATCATTCGGTCCTTGGGATTGGAACATTCCCTGCTCAACTTGACTTCTTAGCTCACTCTACAAAATAAATACAAAAATATTTGATCAAAATTAGGAATAAAAAAAAAAAAGTTAAATAATGACAGTGGTGGTGGAAGCTTACAATTCTCTCAGCCACTTGCTGCACTTCAGGTGTATAAGTTCCATCTTTTCTCCTGTGAGCCAATAACCAGGCTTCACTGTAGTTAATCTCGGGCTCAGTAACTCCGAGGTCCAACTGCTGTAATAATTCAACAAAAATTGAATTAAAAACTGCTATGAATCATCCTATTATTTGTATTGAAAATGTCATAAGTTTGTATAGAGTGGTTATTATACTTACTCTTTTATGCAATAGCCCAGCATATCCTGTGCTGCCCAAGTGATGATTGTACATATTCTTTGCTCTTTTTTCCTTTGCTACCTTACATTTTTCCTGCACAAAGCGGATATTGATTAAAATGGTTATAGGAACTCAATAATATTATCTAACTAACAGAATTTTAAACATACCTAAAAGTCTTTGGATAAAATCTTATCAACAAAGCTCTTCCAGTCATCTTTTCTAATGCCTTCATACTCAAGAGGAGGCTTTTTTAGTGAACTCAAGTTGTTTGCATTGGGCAGAATATATTCATTGGCCAACTTACATATAAAGCCCCTTAATGCAATTCCCATCCACTTGAACACTTGGGTTTTCGCCTTAAGACTCAACTTAAACTTTTCCTAAAAATGAGTCTATAACGTCTCCTTGATGTCTAGTGGCACTTTCCTCCAATTATCATATATAATTGGAACCCTTTCCCGTACAATCACCCCAATGTAGTTCCTCAGATCGTTTCTTTTTTTCGAACTGGAACTCCGTAGGAATTGTACATAACCTCAGTCTGGTCACTAGCTCCTCTCTGTAGGTCTTTCTTCTTTGTAAGGTTTCGTCTTGGTCTTCCTTCTAGATCTGGATCATATGTTGGCTCCTCTTTTTTTGCCATGTCTCCAACAAACCTGCAAATACATAAAAGTGGAAGAGTGCATCAGATACCAATCTAATATCCCAATATAATAATAAAATAATAAAAAACAAATTAATTGGTGACTTACGGG
This sequence comes from Citrus x clementina, assembly GCF_000493195.1. Lineage (NCBI taxonomy): Eukaryota > Viridiplantae > Streptophyta > Magnoliopsida > Sapindales > Rutaceae > Citrus > Citrus x clementina. The sequence continues at coordinate 16,935,471 of NW_006262022.1, forward strand.
AAGTAGTGGTAGTAAGGCATAGTAGTTGGATTATTCATTTTCCACACCAATATTTACAAGAAAAACATCAACAACTAATCTTACACAAACTCCTCGTCACCCAAACCTAACTTACATTCTGGAAAATTATTGGATAATGGTGCATACTTATCGATTCCATCACACAAGGCCTCATTTGAATAATTACATTTTGAGCTCACTGAACAAATAACTGATTTACTATTATCTAACTGATCTTTCACATAAAACACTTGCTTTGCATGACCAGCTAGAATGAAACAGTCAGATTTGTAGCCTATTCGATCTAAATTGACTACAGTGAACCCAAACTCATCAATATTAACCCCTCTATCATCTACCCAATCGCACTTGAAAAGTACGTTCTTAACCCCCAGATAATCAAGCTGCCAAATTTCACTGACAACCCCATAAAAAGGCATATCCCCAGAATGGGGATTTTTGTCTTTCGAACTTGAAATATGTTAAGTGTTAGCAACCACATAAACGCCACTATTTTGTGTTATGCAGTTGCTGTCTCGATCTCTCATAGTAAAATTAAAACCATTAATACAGTAACCATCATATGTAACAACGCTTGAGCGGGGTTTGTTTGCCAGCCACCATACTTTTTCGTCAACCGCTATATTATTTACTTTATCAGTTGTTACCTATTGTTCAATTAATAAAATCACAATAATTAGTTGAACAAGAAAAGTTTGTGTGCCTTTACTTGGATACTTTTATTAGATCTAATGAAATTAATCTAACCTTTTGTTTTAGCCAATCGGCAAACATACGGGAGTGCTCGGTTGGCAACCATAAAGGCTTTTTTAATTGACATGGGTGTGTTGATTGCAATAAGGCCAAATGCTCCCTACAATTATACCAATAGAATTAATAAAATTGAAAAAAATTAACGAAAAAGAGGTTCAAATTTTCAGTCACATACTCTATGTATGGTTGAATCTCGGGGGTGTTCACCAAAACACATTGGTGCGCTTGCGCCAATGTAGGGCCATCAACCACCTTAATATTTGCACTTCCGAGTGGCCTTTCGACTATAAAATCAATTAGACAACTAGTAGGTAGTCTGATTGAATTACAATTTGAAAGGTATTCAACACAAAATTCAAGTGCTTCCTCAGCAATATAGCACTTTGCAATGCAACCTTCAGGACGGTACTGGTTGCGTACATAACCATTTATAGGTTTCATTTCTCTCTCAAATGGATACATCCATCGAAGATAAATCGGGCCACATAATCTAACTTCTTCAATTAGATGGACTGTTAAATGGACCATTATATCGAAGAAGGCAGGTAGGAAAGATTGTTCTAAATTGTATAAGGTGATTGTAAGTTCTTTTTGCAATTGGTCTAGAGATTGGGCTTTACTACCTTAGAACACAAAGAATTAAAGAAGAGGCATAACTTGATTATGACAGATCTAACATTTTGAGGTAAACAATTTCAAATTGCTAATGGTAGTAGTTGTTGCATCAAGGTATGACAATCATGAGACTTAAGCCTGTGAAGATGACAATCATCCATTGAAACAATATTTCTAAAATTAGAACAATAGCCATCCAAAACTTTGACACTTTGCAAGGTTTCACAGAATAATTTTTTTTCCTTCTTACTTAAAGTGTACGGGGCAGGGGGCAGGACTTTGTTTTGTTCATCAGGAGCAAATGCAATAAATGCTTTGTTAATTTTTTCTCTAAGCTCTGGATGTGTAAGATCTTTTCTAGCATTAATTCCATCTTTTGTTTTCCCCGGTTGATGGAGTAATGTGCCATAGATGCTCTCGCATACATTTTTCTCAATATGCATTACATCTAGTTGATGGCGAACTAATAAATGTTCCCAATATTCTAAATCAAAGAAGATTGATTTCTTTTTGTACAGCAACTGAGCTATATCCCCATGACCCTCACCCTCACCCTCACCTTCAATCTCACTATCTCCCTCACCCTCACCTCAACCCCACCCTCACCTTCACCTTCACCTTTACCCTTACTGTTACCCTTACCTTTACCCTTATTGTGACCCTCAACCTCACTTCATTTTCACTTTTTTTGGACCTCTTTCCCAAACTTGGTGTCAATGTCAGCCACCAAGTTTAAGATCTTTGTACTAGACAAAGGCCTAGGAGAATTTTCAATAAACAGCCTATGACCCATATATGACATTTTCTGACTATGAGGTAGCCAACATGCACATGTGTTTATCCCACAAACTGGACAACCACAATACCCCTTAACAATACACCCAGATAGGTTTCCATAAGATGGAAAATAACTAATTGTCTACATCAACACAGTTTGTAAATTAAAAGTTTGTTTCCTATAAGCACTAAACACATCGACGCCTACATCCTATAGGGTTTTTAAGTCCTCAATCAATGGTGCTAGGTATACATCTATGTCATTTCCAAGTAGTTTAAGGCCAGATATCAGTAGAGACAACATCATAAACTTCCTTTTCATACACAGCCACGGAGGAATGTTATATGTTATCAATGTAACAGGCCAATAACTATAAGTAGTGCTAAGTGTGCTATGTGGGTTAATCCCATCAGATGATAAAGCGAACCGAAGATTTCTCGGCTCTTGGGCAAAATCAGGCCATTTCTTGTCAATTAACTGCCAAGCTAGTGAATCTGCTGGGTGGCAAAGCTTGCCATCTCTAATTCTTTTATTTTCATGCCATGTTAAGTTCTCAACAATTTGTGGTGATTGAAACATTATTTTCAACCTAGGAATTATAGGAAAATACCATAACACCTTTTTAGGGACCCAATTTCTATTTTTTTTTATCCATCTTTTCTTATTTGCCACCTAGATGCTCTACACCTTGGGCATTCACTAAGATTCTCGAACTCATTCCTATAAAGAATGCAATCATTTCAACATGCATGTATTTTCTCATAATCTAAGCCTAATAGCTTCATTATTTTTCTGGCCTCATACATGGACTTAGGCAAACTATTATCATTTGGCAATATCTCATTAAGCACTTCCAATAAAACTGAAAACCCACTATCAGACCAGCCATAAAGTCCTTTTATATTGTACAGTTTCATTAGACTCGATAACTTTGAATGCTTTGAACCCGGATATAGGGGCTTTTCAGCATCTTCAAGAACATTCTTAAAAGAACTAGGATCTTTATCACAATGCTCAAAAGCATCATGAACCATGTCATCTACATAACTATAATCCAGACATCTAAAACGTTGATTTTGTGGCTGGTCTGGATTTTACAGAGGTAGGTTTCCGGTCTACCTCACTATGCCAATTCCAAACTAAATAGTTTTCTAGAAAACCTTTTTGAAATAGATGTAGCCTCACTTATTGAGGACTCAAAAACTCCATATTACAACAAGTAGTATAAGGACATCTAATTGCCATTCTATTTTCGGAATTAAGAATGGCAAACTCCAAGAAATCATCAACCCCATCACTATACTCATAAGACAATTTATCATAGAATATCCAAGTTTTGTCCATAATATGTATTGTTACCTGTTCATTTGTTAGATGTTGTTAGTTTAATAAGTTTACTTAAATTGCACAAATAACTCCAAACTTTTAGGTTTAAATTAAAAAATACAAATTGCAAAATAAATCTAAATTCTATTTGTTCAGAGTCACTTAAATATATGTACGCATTCAGCAACCCAACAGAGCATATATGTAAGCATTCAGCAACCCAACAGAGCATACATGTACACATTCAACAAGCCAACAGAGCATACATGTACACATTCAGCAAGCCAACAAAACATGCCACATCCACATTTTTCAAAATTTCATTTTCATATTAGAATAAACAAAAGTATATATTAGAACAAAAAATTTTATTCCAGAAGAGTCTATGCAACAAAAACGAAAGTAAAACCATGCATGTCAATATTTAAAACATGTCAGTACAAGTAAAACTCAGAACACAACGATAATAGAAACTGAAAGAAAGTGAGTGATTTAAAAGAATTACCAAATGAAGACAGCTATTACACCATAAACTTTTGTGATTCTTCAAAAGCGAGAGATTGTTAATTACTATGTCAGAGAGCTGTACAAGGGAAATCACATAAAAAAAAATTAAGGACAATACTTGTTGTTGTTGAGGGCATGTGAGATATTGCATTTATACTAAGTCTAGCAAGTGCATTACAGGGAAAGGATTGATGAATTGACCCGAATTGAATATGTATCCTTATCAGGCGCTAATTAAATGGAACAAGTTAGGTCCAAAATTAAAAGCATCATGCAAAATTTAAAATGCAATTTTGAGAAATGAGGAAAAGGAGAAAAACCCAAATCTGCATTGACATTGTATCCATCAATTCCAGTTAAAGTGTACATGAAATTTAAAGTCCAGTGACATGGCAACTAAAGAAAGAGAGGAAAGAAAACTTTTTTGAATCAGGCACTTATAAAACTACTTTTAGTTAAAAACTCTAGTATAATAATTCAACTTCAGTTACCTTTACCTCTCTGTTAGGTTTTCCCAGGTCCCAAATTATAAACAATCAAGATTACAGAAAAAACTAAGAATTTTAAAACCCATTCTATAGTTAAACTGCAACAAAACAACATGCATGAGGAAAATAGGCACTGTAAATTGGAAACACAATAATTAAAAATAAATAAAAATGAATAAATGGCACCTTCAGAAACAAATTTATCGCAGTGGAGAGAGAGAGAGAGAGAGAGAGCCAAATCGTGATAGAAATGAATTCCTCTACTTCGAGCTTGGTTGGGATTGACGTGAAGTTTGATTACAGTGGAGGATATGATTTTAGGGTTTGGTTTACTTAGCTTTGATAGAGAAGGAGAACCGAGTGGTGAAAGAATGATGAGTGAATGACTTAGAAAAAAATTAGCTTCGATTTTGGTCTTAAGGTTAGGATAAAACGATGCGTTACTTATCTTTATTTTTTCTAAGTGAAATGATACCGTTTCTAACTGAAAATATATTATTTACTAGTAAAATTTCAGCCAAAACCCACTAAAATTTTCACTTAGGCGCGCTCAATACATTTCAAGTTCTTTATATTAGAAATATAATATTCTACTAATTCAATAGCATAACTAACAAAAAGTCAGAACAGTTTCAATTTTAAACTTAAAAGCTTTGGCTTTGAAAAGTCCTAGGTTCGAATATCAGTTTGGAACGGGATTCAAATTTTATTTTCTTTTACTGATACCTTAGTGTCACCAAGAAAAAGACCAATAGTCTTTTTCTTAAACTTAAATGTTCCGATATTCGAGGTCCCTGGTTCGAATTCCATCCGTTACATGATTAGAATTATTTTATTTTTATTACTAATACTTTAGTGTCAGCGATTTTTGATGTCCAAATTTCAGACACCATAGTATCATTAATTTGTGATACTTATGTGTTAAACATGGAAAATGGCCCATATGTATATAAATAATGATACTTTGTAATAAAGTGTCACAAACCAAGTGTTAGTAAATACCATTTTTCTAGTAGTGAAGGAGATTAAAAAGAGAGTAAAGAAATTCAAAAGCTGTTGTAGCAATGGATGACTTGCAAAACTTAAGAAACTTAGACCCTCACAGACTAATACAACTTGTCAATGTTTAAGAAGATCAGAACAGGCAAATTAATCAGAGACTACCAGGGAATAACAATAGCATCTACACAGCAGATGATAAAGACAGAGCCATTTGAGATTATGCTGTGTTGGCCCCTCAAGTTATGAGACGTAATGTGGAAGCTACCAATTTTGAACTCAAACCAGTGATGTTTTAGATGTTGCAAACAGTGGGGCAATTTAATAGATTACCATCAGAAGATCCTCATCTCCACTTTAAGTTATTTTTAGAGGTAAGTGATGCTTTTAAAATTGCTGGAGCATCACATGATGCATTAAGACTAAGACTCTTTCCTTACTCTTTAAGAGATCGAGCAATAGCATCGTTGAACTCTCTACCACCAGACTCTCTCACAACATAGAATAAACTTGGCTGATAAAATTTTGATGAAGTACTTCCCACCAACAAAAAATACAAAGTTGCAGAATGAGATCACTTCTTTTCATTAACTAGAAGATGAAAGCTTGTATGAGGCTTGGGAAATATTTAAGGAGTTGCTCAGAAGATGTCCTCATCATGGCATTCTTGCTGCATATAGTTAGAAACCTTCTATAATGGTTTAAACTTAAGCACTAGATTGATGGTCGATGCTTCAGCAAATGGGGCATTCTTTTCTAAATCTTACAATGAACCCTATGAAATTTTGGAGAAAATTGCTAACAACAACTATTAGTAGCCATCAACTAGATAAATTGCAGCAAGAGGAGTAGTAGGGATACACAATGTGGATACATTTACAGCATTATTTGCTCAAGTAACATCATTGACCAATTTAATGAAAGATATGAGCACTGCTCCAGCAACTGTCAAGCAAGTTGTTGAGATTTTCTGAGTGTGCTGTGGAGAAGGGCATTTATTTGATGACTTCCCAGGGAATCCAGCTTCAGTTAATTATGTAGACAACTTCAATAGGCAAAACTAGAACAATCCATATTCTAATACCTGCAACAACCCTGGATGGAGGCAGAATCCAAACTTTTCATGGAACAACCAGAACCAGCATGTTCTAGCATCCAATAGACAAACAGACCTACTCAGCCACCTAGTTTTCATTAGAAAAATCAAAGGCAAAGAAACACCGGCAATGATCAATTTAGTTCCTTAGAAACACTAATTAAAGAGTATATTATGAAAAATAAAGCAGTTGTCCAAAGTCAAGTTGTGTCCTTGAGAAATTTAGAAAATCAAATTGGATAGCTTGCCACAGCATTAAGTAACAGACCTCAGGGGAGTTACCTAGCCACACAGAAGATCCAAGGACAGAGGGTAAGGAACATGATAAGGTGATCAACTTAAGGTCTGGGAAGGGTGTTGGCATTCTTGTTGGTATGCCAAGAAAAAGGATGGAACCTATTTCACATCCCAAGAACTTTAAGTTGAAAAAGAGTTGCAGCAATCCAGTTATCAAAACACTAGTGAAAGCAGCCAGGCTACAGTAACCACATGAAGAAATCTCTCAGTACCTATTGAAGTAGAAGCTACAACACCAGCAGTAACAACCTAGAGTCAATCAAACGAACAGCAACCTGTATCTCATATTGCAGTGTAGCAGTTTAGGCATCCAATCCCTTTCCTATAAAGATTCCAGAAGCAAAGGCAAGATAAACAGTTCAGCAAATTCTTGAAAGTGTTGAAACAATTGCATATCAACATTCCCTTTATGGAAGTTTTATAACAAATGCCCAATTATGTGAAATTCTTGAAGGATATTTTGGCAAGAAAAAGAAGGCTTGGAGAATTTGAAACCGTTGCTCTAATACAAAAATGCAGCCATATGCTTCAGAATAAGATTCCTCAAAAACTAAAAGATCTAGAAAGCTTCATAATACCATATTCTATTGGAACTAGGTATAATTTGTAGAGCACTTTGTGACTTAAGAGCAAGCATCAATCTCATGCTCTTATATGTATTTAAGTAATTGAGAGTTGGTGAATGCAGATCAACAATAATTATTTTACAACTTGCTGACAGATCTCATGCATAACCTGAGGGCAAAATTGAAGATGTCTTAGTAAAGGTAGACAAATTCATATTATATTATATTTTGAGGCAGACAAGGAAGAACCAATTATACTTGGTAGACATTTCCTAGCAATAGGGAAGACACTAATAGATGTGCAGAAATGAGAGTTAACCATGTAGGTGAATGACCAATAAGTCACCTTCAATGTGTTGGAAGCTATAAAGAGTCCTGATGAAGTTGAAGAATGCAATTTTCTGAGTGTTGTAGACTTTGTTGTGACAGAAAGAATAGACAGCTGTTGCAGTAAAGAAGAAATCAGAGCTGCTACTTTTGAAGAACTTGAAGAAGAGGATACTACATCAACCCAGATAGCATGGCTAGGAGAAAAGCAATATGTAAGACATGACAGACACTTTGAATCTCTAAATCTTGCAAACAGGGAAGTAAAACCAACAGTTCCATCTGTTGAATCACCTCATATTTTAGAATTGAAACTTTTACCTTCACACTTGATATATATTTATCTTGGTAAAAATAATACACTTTCTGTAATCATTTCATCTTCATTAAATACAGATTAAAAAAGAAGCTTGGTAGAAGTGTTAGAGAAATATAAAAAGGCATTTGGATGGACTATAGTAAACATTAAGGGAATCAACCCATCCATATGCATGCACAAGATTCTACTGGATGATGGTTACAGCAATTCAGTAGAGCAACAAAGGAGACTAAACCCTATCATAAAGGAAGTTGTGAAAAAGAGATCATCAAGTGGCTGGATGCTGGGATCATATACCCAATATCTGATAGTTCTTGGGTGAGACCAGTACAATGTGTTACAAAGAAAGGTGGAGTAACTGTTATAGCAAATGAGAAGAATGAGCTTATTCCCACAAGAACAATAATAGGATGGAGAGTCTATATGGACTATAGGAAACTTAACAAAGCCACAAGAAAAGATCACTTCTCACTGCCATTTATAAATCAGATGCTAGATAGACTTGCTGGAAAATATTACTACTGTTTCTTAGATAGGTATTCAAGCTACAACTGGATTGCTATAGCACTAGAGGACCAGAAGAAAACTATATTCACCTGCCCTTATGGGACTTTTGCTTTCAGAAGGATGCCATTTGGTCTATGCAATGCTCCAGCAACCTTCCAGAGGTCCATGATGTCTATATTTTCAAATATGGTTAAGCAGACATTGAAAGTTTTCATAGATGATTTCTCAGTCTTTGGAGAAGCATATAAAGATTGTTTGCATAACCTAGAAGATGTGCTTAAAAGGTGTGAGGAAACCAACCTGGTACTCAATTAGGGAAAATGTCACTTTATGGTAAAAAAATGTATAGTTTTGGGTTATAGAGTGTCCAAGAATGGGATAGAGGTGGATAAGGTAAAGATAGAGGTGATTGATAAACTGCCACCTCCAACTTCATTCAAGGGTATTAGAAGTTTCTGGAGACATACTGGGTTCTACAGAAGGTTTATCAAATTTTTTTTTCCAAAATAGCTAAACTTTAATGTATGCTGCTTGAACATGGTAAACCTTTTAATTTAGATGAAGATTGCTTCAAAGCCTTTAGTGAGTTAAAAAAAGCTCTAGTAACAGCACCAGTTGTTATAGCACCAGATTGGAGTATACCTTTTGGACTGATGCGTGATGCTAGTGACCATTCTGTTGGAGCAGTGTTGGGGCAGAGAAAGAACAAGATTTTTCACTCAATTTACTATGCCAGTAAAACTCTTGCTATTGCTCAGATCAACTATACCACTACTAAAAAAGAGTTACTAGCAGTGGTGTTTGCCTTTGATAAATTCATAGCCTATTTGGTGGGCACTAAGGTGATAGTTTACACAGATCATGCAGTAATAAAATATATGATTTCAAAGAAGGATACCAAACCAAGGTTGATTAGATGGATCTTATTGTTACAAGAGTTTGATTTGGAGATCAAGAATATGAAATGGACTGAAAATCAAGTAGTTGATCATCTCTCAAGGCTAGAAGCAGATACCAGCACATTGACCAAACAAGACATCACTGAAACATTCCCTGATGAGCAACTGTTAATGCTACAGCATGCACAGATGCTGCAACAAGTTGGACTCCCATGGTATGTAGACTTTGCTAAAAACTTGGTGAGTGAGTTATTACCACCTGATTTAAGTTGTCAGCAGAATTTTTTTTTTTTCATAATGGTAGAAACTACCGGTGAGATCCATATTTATATAGGCTATGCGCAGACTATGTGATCCGAAGATGTGTATCTGATGGAGAAATCCCAACATATTGCACTCATGCCATGCTGCAGCACATGCAGGACATTTCGGAGGCCACAGAACAACTGCCAAAGTTCTACAATTAGTTATTATTGGCCATTTATTTTTAAGGATACTTATGCATTTGCTAAATGTTGTGACAGGTGCCAAAGAACAGAAAACATATCTTAAAGACATGAAATGCCATTAAAAAATATTTTGGAGGTGGAGATCTTTGATGTATGGGGGATAGACTTCATGGGCCCATTCCCATTATCTTTTGGGAACTTATATATTCTAGTTTCTGTGGACTATGTGTCTAAATGGGTGGAAGCTATAGCACTCCCAACAAACAATGCCAAGGCAGTGGTGAATTTTCTTCAGAAAAATATCTTCTCACGATTGGAAACTCTAAGAGCAATCATTAGTAATGAAGGTACTCACTTTTGCAGCAAGATCTTTGCTACAACATTGGCTAAGTATGGAATTAAACATAAGATTGCTACAGCCTATCACCCACAATCCAATGGTCAGGTAGAAGTGTCCAACAGGGAGATTAAAAAGATTTTAGAGAAAGTGGTGAACCCCACTAGAAAGGACTAGTAATTGTATTTGCATGACTCTTTATAGGCCTACAGAACAACATACAAGACATTAATTGGCATGTCTCCATACAGAATCATTTTTGGAAAAGCTTGTCACCTACCCCTTGAGTTAGAACATAAAGCACTTTGGGCATTAAAGCAACTAAACCTGGATATACATGCTGCAGTAGAACGGAGGAAACTTCAACTTTGTGAACTTGATGAATTAAGGTTGTTCTCCTATGAAAATAAAAGGATCTACAAGGAGAAAACAAAGCATTGGCATGAAAAGCATATCCAGCAAAGGAGTTTAATTCAAGGCCAACTAGTTTTGCTCTATAACTCAAGGTTAAAGTTATTTCCGGGTAAATTGAAATTTAGGTGGTTAGGACTTTTTAAGCTAGTTAGAATCCATCCTCATGGGGCTGTGGATCTCTTAGATGAAAGAACAGGACAAGAATTCAAGGTTAATGGCCACAAAGTAAAACACTATATGGATTCTGTGTAAACCAATCAAAAGAAGACTTGCTCATAAAGGATCCAACATTGTGAGAAATCAAGAAAGGGCAGGCTGAAGGACCGAAAATCAAGCGCCAATTGAGAGGCAACCCAACAATTAGGGAAGTTATCTTGATTTATTATTCTTTTTTCTTTAAACTTTAGTTATCGTGTTTTTCTTTATAATTTCCATCAATTTCTTTATTCTACTAACTAGTTTCCTTTCATGTCCATTTAAGGAAGGAAAAAAAAGCAGAGCAGGCAGAGGAAATGGGACTCTCATGTTGATTGCTGCAGTATTGCACTTAACAAGACAGACAGGTGGTGCTTCTCATTAAAATGTGGAGCTTTACAACCATATCCTGCAGAACACAAGCTGATTGCTGCAGCATACTGGTTACCGTTATAGTGACACACCGAGGGAATTTTTTTTTGTCGTTAAAAGCTACAAAATGTTGACAGCTGACATGGTTAATATGGATTACGATTTGAAGGGATTCCAATCACTAAATTATTGTACCACAATCCCTTTCCATTCCAAATTAGAATTGTTTTAAATTTAAAATTCATATTTCCAAGTTTATCTCATTCAAATGGATTTCCTTCCTAAATTAATTTTTACAACATGTATGAATAAGGATTTCACTGTGCAAAAAGGGACATGCTAATTTTATTTTATCTTTCTCTTCCAAAAATCAAACCAACACTCTTACAACTCTTTGTAGCAACTGCACCTTCATTCTCTTACAAACACCTTCAACTTGCTCCAGCAATGCCTAAATACAAGGTTAGAGCACAACGTCTTAAGGACCCTTCTCGCTTTTAGGGCTATAAGGCAGAAGAGAAATTTGAAGCATTTATAGAGTCGAGAAAAATTTTGAAAGAAAAAGGCTTCCAATTTCCACCAAAGCCCTTGGAAATCGTTCAAACCATACACACTAATGTAGCAAAACGGGGATGGGTGGACTTTTACTAACATTCGAGAGACCTTGTGGTTCCAATAGTGAAGGAGTTCTATACCAACATGCTGAGCCAGGGATAGAAAACAATTTGGGTGAAAAGCTCCCTTATCCTTTTAGACCCACGAGTCATTAATGCTTTTTACAACTTGTCCTTTGATGTGGAGTGTAAATATTCCAAACTGATTGCAAACATGACTGATAAAACATGGAATAAAGTACTCAAAACCCTTACTGTAGAAGGGACATCATGGGCTAATAAGGAAGGTCGTGTGATCAATCGAATTGACCTTAAACTTATTGCTAAAATATAAGTCAAAATTTTAAAATCTAGATTGATGCCCACTACACACACCACCAATGTACCACAAGAATGATTGATGCTTTTATTTGTCATTGTTAGAGGTCTACCAATTGATATGGGAGTTATAATTGAAAGGAAAATTAGGGAGTGTGCCATGAAACAACATAAAACAACAGCCCACCTGTTTCCATCTTTTATTACTACTTTATGCCTAGTATCTAGGGTGAGGGTCACTGCTCAAGATGAGCATATTAAGAATGCAGAAGCTTTGAATGCTTGAACAATCGAACCAATTGCTGGAGAAACTACTGCAACACCACCAAAACCAGTAGTTATAACAAGTACAAAAAGAGTTATTAGGGTGGAGAGAAGACTGCAAGAACTAAGTGACAGCATTACCCAGTGTGTTGCTACACAACAATGAGAGAATAACAGATTCTGGGCATACTTGATGCATTTAAAAAGCCAGCTGCATCAATTTGTTGTGTTCCTGAAACACCAACACCCGAATTTGCCAGACTCTCTATTGCAGCAGTTCAACTTTGGAGACCCAACAGCAGGGAGTGAGAAAGCTGCAACAAAACCAGATAGTGAAGTTGAGCCAGACATGGAAGACCCAGCACCAGTAGAAGCAGAGGATCCTGAGTTAGAAGCCCACAACTCCATAGAAAATGAAGAAGAAAAGGATTCCTGGGATGATAAAATTGAGCCATCAAGATCCCACCCCCTAGGAGAAGACGGAAGCACACCATTAGAGATGAGGATGATGATGAAGCTGAGGAGGACCCACCAGTCCCAGTCCCATATCGTAAGAGCAAAGAAAAAGTGAAAAGTGAAGACGATTCTGAGGATGTTTCAGTAGACATCGATGCAGAGTTTGAAGCAACTACTAAAAGGGTCACTCAGACACCTGCATCAAAGAAGCACCTCTTGGACATCATTACTAAAATAACTACTGAGGAAGCTGCTGTAGTAAAATCTACCTCAGTTGAAACCCTCCAACCTCCAGCTAAATCTCCTTCCATCACCACCAAGATAACCAGTAAGCGCAGAGGGGCCACCTCTGGAGGTGTTGCAGCACCAGAAAAATGAGAGCACAAATGCACAAGATCCACTCAATCCACCCCTGCTGCCATTATTGGTACTTCCTCAACCAGTCCAACACCATACCAGAAGAAATAGAAGTTTGTAGCCACACCATAAGGTTCTTCTAAAGACCGTTTGAGGAGTGCCAAGAAAAAGAAGTGAATCTTATGCTGCCGCAAAATAGACCACATCAGGGGGGTCCCTCTTACTAGCCCAATTTACTTTCTTTCCTTTCCAGAACGTTTCTTTTAAGTTTTCATGTTTTTTTTTACCACCACCTGCATGTGTAGTTTGATTATTTTTGCATGCTTGTGAAGATACAACCCCTTTAAAGTTTAAGGGGAGTTGTACTAAGTTATATTATTGTGTTTAGAGTATATGTTTGCATTGTGCGTTTTGTATGGTATGCATCTTTGTTTTCTATTTGTGAGTAGATCTAATAAAGGCCCAATGAGGATAACTTGAGTGTTAATTTTAAAGTACCTAGTAGAACAGTTCATGGATAAATGCTGAATTTTGTCATTACACATAAGCTTTGAGTAAGTCCTATGAGAATTTTGTAGCAAAACCAGAGAACACAAAAAGGGCAAAATAATCTCAAGTTTGGAGGGAGGGGAAGAAAAGAAAAAAAAGAAAAAAAATATATGTGTGTCTACCTGTTGTTAAATGATTGCTGCTTCTATGGCTTAAGTTGTTGAGTAACCAGGGCTGAGTATGTACTCCATATGCGGACTTGAGTTCAAAAGTAACAAGAGCTATGAGCATTGTTGTAGCAACTAAAAAAAATAAAAATCCTTTTAGGGAAAGTCCTCTGTCTAAGATCTGGAAATAACAAGGTCTATTCATGAGCCCTATGTTTAGCCTTGAGCTGAAGATGTTTATGATATGACTATATTGTACTTATTGTTGTAGCAACTTTGATTTGTGCATTGGTTAAGTAATTGGGTGTCATCATTACAAGTGATTAATATTCACATGAAAAATCAATGATACATTGAAGAGAGTTTCTTGATAGATTGACATGTTTACTAAATAGTAAATTTGAGTTGACTTGTAACTTCTGCCCGCTAGATGTAAATATAATTGTGTTCTACCTCTGAATTTTATGCACTATCTGTGTAATGCTATAGGATCTCTGTAATCTGATCAAAGTGGCGCACACACACTCTGGATAAGATGAGGCCTAAGTCTAAAACTTGAACTGCGATGGAAAATTTTGTATGATTAAGAGTGTGATTTGAGAGTTGAAGAGTCCTTGTACATTTGATGATAGAGCTAAGTTATTTATTGCTTGATTGTGTGATTGTAGTGTTAATGTTGTAGTAATTACTAGAAGACAAGTAATGGTTTAAGTTTGGAGGTGTGATAACTCTATGAAATGAGAGTTATCATGAGACTTTTAAGCTTAAATCAAGACTACTTAGAGAGCAATTGATGTGTTTTAGTGCACATTAATGATAGTTTGCCTTACATTCATTTTAGTTTGAGTTTGATAAAGTTTATATGATTCTTGAATAATTGTATGCCTAAAACATATGCTTAATTGTAGGTAATTGGAAACTTGAATTTTATGGAAAAGATGTTATTGCAATGAACTTATAAAGGACAAACGAGCATGGTTATAAAAGAATTGGAGCAAGTCTGGAATAGTGAAGATGTTGTAGCCATTGTTGTAGCAACTCTCGAGCATTGACAGAAAAATTCGGGCAACATATTTAGAATATTGCGATTTACAGTTTCCTAATTTGAAGATGCGGCCCCTAAAAGTTTTCAGTTACCCTAATTTGCGAATATAAGAGGAGGCATACATGAAAAGAAAAGTAGAGAGGCCGTGAAGCAAGATCAAAGCAAAAAAGAGACAACAAAGATACAAAATTCCTGATCATAATTCAAGGCTGCACCAGTAGAGGAACTTCCAGAATCGATTAGCATATGTTCTTTCTCTTTCTTTTCTTATTTATTTGTTATTCATTGATCATTGAAGATGTATTCTACGACTAGAACTTGGTTATTTATTTACCTTTCACAAATTATGAACTAAATTTATTTGTGATTGAGTGTTAAACTAGTTAGATGGTTAATTGACTGAATATAGATGTTGCTACATGTTTGGTATATCATTTGTCTTTGTTAGTATTCATTTAAAGTCATTATTTCAGCTGATCACCCATTTAATGATACAAGCTAGGAAAGAGCCACAAAAGCACCCATCTTAGTAGAACATATCAGAGCAATACTTGGTCTTGGATTGAGTTTCTTGGATTTAGTTTAACTTGAGTCCTAAAAGGTCCATGCTGAATCTAAGATTAGTGACGTACTAGATATAGAGATTCACCTTGTAGGGTAAAGAAAACCTAAACGTGTAATGTTATATCTTATGTTGCCATAGCGACTGGTCACTCTTAGGGTGCATTAAGATAGAAGACATCCAACATGCTACCACTAAGGATAAATGTGGTTTCTCCCAGGTGTTGTAGTAAATGCTGCAGCAACTGAACTTGACATGAATAGAACAGTCGACACCATCAAGAGAGTTTAATCACTCAACTACTCTATTCATATTGATTTAACCTTTGTGTTTAACGTGCAAACTCTATTCACTGCATTTTTTTAATTATTGAGATTTTATTTTACTAAGTTATTTGGTAGTCTTAGTTGTATTAATTTAATTTAGAACATAGATTGCACTGTTGAAATTATTTGAGCAAGTCTGATAGCATCAATCTCTGTGGAGACGATCTTGAATACTCATTATTTTATTAGTTGTTATGTACACTTGCACATTGACACTATAGCAATTGAAGTAAAATTAACAACAATACCCAAACTGTTAAATAAGAACAAAATATTAAAAGCTTCATATATTTTGACTAACAATAACTATTATTATTTATCATGAGAAAATCAAGAAACAAAATAATAATAACTTAGCAAGATAATTAGAACATACCTCAAAGGGAGTTTCTTGACAGTCACCTGTGGTAACAAAAATTCAATTTCTAATCATAAATTTTATTTTTGTGTGGCTTTTGAAGTGTAAGTTTATGGAAGCAAGACTTGCGGGTAAAACTTTAAGCAAAAACACATTTTATGTTTTGAGAAAATGCTATGCATCAAAGCATTTTCTTTTACGACAGAAGATTATTGTCAACTTCATTATTTATAGAGTTGGCATGTCATGACAAGTCTAGTTAAATTAGAATTTTATTTATTAAATTTTTATGATAGGGTTTAATTTATTAAATCCCTAATTTAGTGAAATTCAAATTTATTAGAAATGTTTGTTTCCTAGTTTAATTAGATGTCTAATTTGGCAAGTAAATTTGTAATGGGATTCTGTAATTAATGCGTAGATTTATTTAGAGTAAGAAGTTAGTTCAAACAGAAAGTTTATTAAATACTCTAGATATTTCTTAAGAGACAAGTAAGGCAAGAATATCGAATTTATTCCTATTCAGATTTATGGGAATTATAAGAAGAAAGAAACTCTTATTTAAAAAGAATTCAAATCTTTTAAGACTTATGATTTTTGTGACACACTAGTGTGTATATTAAGAGAGGTATCTCACAGTTGAAAAAGCACAACACGAACATAAAGTAGAGATGCAAAATTCGGCCTCCTTCTTAAAGAACTCGATTTTGGCGTATGATGTTGTGTTGATTTGTTTTCTTGTCTTCTTCTTTCAAGTCTTATAACGAAACTATTTCTTTTTATCTCTGTAGAAAGTTTATATGGATTTTGGATCATTAGACATTGAAGGATTGAAGAATTGTTATTGATCACTTTGTGAAGTGCCTTGAGGATCAATGATCAAGAGGGATAGCAATTATCCAAGTAAAGCAAATTCAATCTAAGGTTAAGTAAGCTGCATGATGATAAACTGTAAATAAGAGTCTTAAGCGTTGTAAATCAATAGGTTTTAACTGTTGGTGTATAAATACTAATGCTATTGGTGTCAATGTGCAAGTGTACACAACAAGTAATAAAGTGATGAGTATTCAAGATCGTCTCCACAGGGATTGATGTTATCATATTTGCTACAACAATCTTAACAGTGCAGATTTGTGCTAAAATAAAATAAACAATTAATGAAACTAATGTACTAATTAAAATAAAAACGCAATAAATAAAATGCAACAAAGTAAACTATCAAGTCAAGCTCAAGGATAAAACTAATGAGAATATATAGTAGTTGAGTGAATAAACTCTCCTAATGGTCTTGATTATTTTCTAATGGTTGGCTCGGTTGCTGCAGTATTTGCTACAGCACTGGGCAGAATTCTTATGCATCCTCAGCCGTTGCATGTTGGATATCTTATATCTATATGCAACCTAATAGTGATCAATTGTTATGCCAACATAAGATATAACATTACACGCTTAGGTTCTATTTACCCTACAAGGTGAATCCATATGTCTAGTTCATCACTAATCTTAAATCAAGCATAGCCCTTTTGGGACTCAAGTTAAAACTCAATCCGGGAAACTCAATTTAAGATCAAGTATTGTTCTGATATGTTCCACTAAGATAGGCCATTTTGCGGCTCTTCATTAGCTAGTATCATTAAATGGGTGATCAACTGAAATAATGAATAAAATAAATACTATAAAAACAAACTACTATAACAAACATGCAGCAACACATATTTCCAGTCAATAAACCATCAAGATTGTTTATCACTCAACCACAAATAAATTTAGTTCATGGTTTGTAAAAGAAAAATAAAGAACAAAGTTTCAGCTATGAAACATATCCCCATGAATAAATAGAAAACACGAAAATAAGAGAAGGATAAGAAGGATTGAGCTCTCAATTGATCTCTGTAATTTTTCCTCTTGTGTAGCCTTCAATCTCTCTCTTGAATCTTGTTTTTCTTTTGTTTCTTTGTGTTTTTCTCCTTAGGTGACGACCCTCCTTAATCCTTATGATGTGTGCTTCTTTTATAGTTGGAAATTAGGGTAAACGGAAGCCTAGGGCGCGCATAAGTCGGATTAGGAAACTGTAGATCGCAATTCTGCAAGTATCCCGCACGGAATTTTCTCTGTCGTTGTTACAGGATTGCTACAGCAATGGTTGCTACAGCAACGACTATAGCAACTGCACTGTTCCAGATTTGTTTCAATTCTTTTATAGCCATGTTCTTCCTAATTTTTGCAAGCCTATTGCATAGCATTCCTTCCATAAATTATAAGCTTCTGGAAACCTACAATTATGCACACAATTTGAGCACAAATTACTTTAAATCAAGCAAAACTCATTAAGACGAAACTAAAATGAATATTTATGCAAAATGTAACAAAAATGTAATAAAATCACATCATTTACTCTCTAAGTAATATTAATTTAAGTCTAAAGTGCTATGATAACTCTCATTTCATAGAGTTATCAGTAACATCTCAACTTAGTAAATAGCTTTTCATCTAGGCTTGTAGGATTGATTAATCCAAACCACGTAAAAATCTTGTGTCATTTAATTTTTGTAATTTATTATTTTTAGCAAAATTATTTTTTTATGCATATGAATAGTAACATAAACAATTTCCATGAACAATGACTATGAACAATACTTGTGAATAATAATTGTGAGCTATGCTTTTAGAAAATTAATTTAGTTTAATTAATTTTATGTTTTTATTATAATTAGCTTAATTATACTGGAGTTTTTCTCAGGCTTCACTCTGTTAAGGAATTTAATTAATTAAATCGTTAATTAATTAGTTCTACGGTTTTTTTTGCCTATATCTATTTGTAATATAATTTAAATTCCTTTCATTTGGTATTAGAGTGGGACACTATTTGTTTATTTGGTGAGAATATTGGAATCTAGATATATTTTGTATGTATGAATTTGCAATGAGAGGGAGAATTTGCAATGAGAGGGAGGCTCTTTGGGTCATCCACCTGTATTAGATAGAAAAAATTATGCTTATTAGAAGCAAATGATGGAAATTTATTTGACAACTATTGATGAAAAAGTTTGGTAATGTGTATTTACTGGATATACTCCATCCACCAAAACTGATGAAAATGTTGTAGAATCTCCGAAGCTAGTCACAAAATGGTCTGATGACGAACTCAATGCATCTGGATACAATGCAAAAGGAATTAATGCTATTGTCAATAGAGTTGATATGTTTCAACATCAATTAATTTCTACATGCAAGGCATCAAAAGCTACTTTAGATATATTTCAAAGAACTCTTAAAGGCAACAATATGGTAAAACATTCTAAACTTCAAAACTTATATCTAATTTTGAGAACTTGAAAATGAGTGAGCATGAAACCATATCTGAATTTAATTCTAAAATTCTTGCTATGGCTAATCATTTTTTCACTTTTGGAAAACCTATTTCTAAGGAAGAGATTTATAATAAGATTTTAAGTTCTGTCCATCATAGATACCATCCTAAGATTTTGGCCATTGAAGAATATGTTGATATGTCTACAATAACTATAGGTTCTCTTATAGGGAAATCGATGGTCTATGAGACTAATTACTTGAATTTGAATCTCAAGAGAAAAAAAAGAGTATTGCTTTTCAGACTGGAATACAAGTTCCTATTGTCAAATCAATTGCGGATGATGATCGATATGCATACATGAATAATTCTCTTGCACTCATTGCAAAGAATTTCAAGAAGATGTGGAAACAAAAGAACTTTAACAAACCAAAGAAGACTTCTACATCAGTGGCTCCAACGGCTCAAAAAGGTTGTTTTAACCCTAATTCTAAATGTTTTGATCTTTCCAAGCTTGAGGGTATTCAATGTAATGAATATGAAGGCATAGGACATATACAAGCACAATGTGCTAACACTCTCGCGAAGAATAAAGCAATGCAATCCACTAGGAGTGATGATTATTCAAATGATAGTATTGATGAAGAGGACCTCGTTGGAGGACTTGTTACCCATGATGATGTGAAAAAAGAAACTAATGGCGATATATATGAATCAAACGTTAAAGGAGCATCTTCATCTAAAACCTTGCACATAGCTCGCTACAAGGAAGATACTAGTTCCTATCTTGACACAACTATGCAACATGATAACAAGAATGATTATTTAGATAGCGACGACAGTGAGATTAATGTAAATGACAGGAAAGCTTTTTATGAAAGCTATAGGAAAATATTTGTTAAATAGGAAGAAGTCTATAATAAGAATATGACTTTGATAACTCAAATATCTAATCTTTTGGATAATAAGGCGAAACTTAAGAGTGACATAATTCATTATAAGTGTTTACTTATTGACAAAGATAACATATTGGTTATAGTGACTATAGAATTAAAGAATACTAAAAATTCACTCAAAATGATGAATTGTCGAACTCAAAAGTTAGATCATGTTATGTCAATTGACAAATCTAGCTCTGATCATCATGGTCTTGGATACCAACATAGTAAGGACTCAAATTTACAAGGTGTGTTTCTTATAGCTTTTCCACTAACAGTTTATCCACCAGTAGTTAAAATTCCATATCATCAAAAATGTAAAACTATTAGACATTCTTCACCAGTTCATTAAGGCAAGAATAACAATTTTATTTCTATTTGTCATTTTTGTCATGTTGAATGACATAGAAGACTTAATTGCTTTAAGTTCATGAAATATATCGAAAGGGCCATGTTCTTTACTTATTCTAATTGGAAACTTAGGATGACACCTAGACCTAAGTTTGAGACGAATGATAATAAATCTAGAGCCAGTTAGATAAGAAAGTCTAATTATAAAGCTTATGTTTCTTTTATTTCCTTAAGAGCTTGTACTACTGACTTTTGGTACTTTGTGACACGACTCAAAAGTATATTACTCCCAAGTATAAGAGTGTTTAGTTATAATATAACCCGGTGAGTCCGGGGTCAAACCACAGGAAATTTTAAATCTAGTAGTCAATTTAAAACTAAGTAAATTAATTGTGGGGAAAAGAAATTATTTGAAATCAATTTAAAAATATGCTAAGGTTCGGGATCCACTCTCTGTATTCAAACTATAATTTTAATACTCTCTCATTTATATTTTGCCTCACTTTTACCAGTTAATTATTATATCATTTAATTCTATGTGTGTGGATAAAGATGGAATAAAGAACCTAATGTACCACAACTATTTTAATATGTCGACATTATGTCAAAATACCATACAAATCCAAGAAAATTTATAAATTAACATGATATAAAAATAACTAGAAAATAATAAAATAAACTTAAAAACTCATTTGAGAAAATAATAAATTTAATAGTTTGAAACATTGAGCTTCACCTTTCACCCCAACTTAGTAAAATTAGCCACTCATAACGAAAGAAAACATAACACTCTTTTTATTTGATAAACTTTTGAAATATATTACAGGGAAAATTGATACAAAGGAAACAAGAAAAGAAAAGAAAGAAAGATAGAAATTCTTCAGTTCCCTCTTGGCTACAATTCTTTCTCTCGACTTAAGCTTCTCAAAATAGCTTCGCCCCCTTGGTTCCCTGCATTTCCTTGCCTTTTATAGGCAAGGAATTGCATTATCTTTATTTATTATTATTATTATTATTATTATTATTACTATTATTATTATTATTATATATATATATATATATATATATATATATATATATATATATATATATATTATATATAAATGTGTGATGGTCAGGAGGCGCAAAGTTCTCTAAAATCTTGAAAGGGTTTTCTATAGCTTTTTGATTTGTAATGGTTTTTTGTAGGGTCTTGAAGAACACTTACCATTACAATCTTTAGAGGTGGAAGTTTTAAAGGGGTCATAATTGAACTGCTTACAGAAACTGCCTAATTCTTGCTTAGATTTTCTAAGCTCCCATTTTAGACGTTTCTGAAGTTTCAAATCTTGACAAATCTTTAAACCTTCTTTATTAACAAAATTGACAAGTTACCATAGGTGAGCTCATCATAGGGAATGCGATTTTCATACAAGGTTTTGATCGAATTCCTAACCTTTTCTCCCAGTAGGGTAGGTAAACCTGCAAGGAATTTTTCTTTCCAAGTTACATGATTTGCATCATCCCTAAGGAAGAGTCTGGTAAAGAATGTGGTTTTGTAACTCTGAAATTCACTAAGCTTTCTACACCTCAAATTGTGTAGTAACTCAGCATTCTTATCCCTAAGGTGTGAAGGATCACCTATGAAATGAAAGGATATAGTCAGTATCAGGGTAGCAACAACATCCTGAATTGGGCTATTAAACTTATCAAGAATGGGGGTACCATTCTCATCCATTTGAATAGAATCTAGGATATCTAATTGTTGCTGTTTGGTGAGAAGATGATCCCACCAACCTTTAAGTTGACCAGTAAAACCAGCTATGAGAATTTCTGCAATGGCTTTGTCAGAAATTCCCGACTGAGTTTTATAGGCCTTGGCTGCCATGGTAATCTGTTGCAACAATCCTAGGATGTTGTATTCAAACATACCATCAATATTCCACTCATAGACAGAAGATGCATTAAATCGTGACTGATTTAATGCTGCAGGTCTATTGTCTATGGCCAAATCAGGTGGGGCCTTGACAGTAGGTAGGGCTAATTCCCAATGGATTTTGTTAGCTTTAAGAACAGGTGTTTCTGTGAATGCTTCTATATCCGAAGAGGCTATAGAAACATTGTCTTGTTCTAGTATACCAATTTTACTAGATTGAGCACTATCCAGGGCTATCTGGACCTTAGAAGAAGAAGAAGCTTCTATTCTGTCTAGTTGGTCTCTAATGGCTTTAGCAAAATCTGATTTTGACTCTTGGACAAGCTTTTGACTAGTTTTCGAAACCTGAAAAGCTTTGAAAATAGGCTCTTTAAGCTTTTTGTCAGAATCCGATTTTGATGAAACAGGAGAAATAACTATAGTTGACTTTTGGAATTGGTGTTCTATTCGAGTCAAATGTTTTCCTATTGTATTTAGATTAGCATTACATAAATTATTTTGCTGAATAATGCTATCTAAATCTGATTCTGGGTCTTTATGGATTTTATAGGGCGAGGTTTTAATCTCAACAGGAGGCTCACCATGCTCAATGATAAGACTCCTAAGAGGTGGATGCTCAGATTCTAAGACTCTACCACTACCAGAAAGGGTCCACTCAGTGGCTTTCTTTCTAATGGTGATAGGATTTGATTCTTTAAAGGGATAAGAAATGTTGTTATCAGAAGCATACATTTCAAACCAATCAAAAAATAATATATGAACTTGATGCAAATTTACAAACTCATAATAGATTTGTTGGATTTCTTTTCTTTGGTTTAAAAAATGTTTGAAAAACTAAAGTCTTTTTTCTTTATTGGTATCTGAATAAAAATCATTGTGAAGAAGAGTTTTATCCAATTCAAAGTCTTTTTCAATGACACTGATTATATTTTCTGTAACAATAGAAAATGAGGGGGAAGTTGGAGGAGAAGGTTCCTTCTCTTCCTGTCTTTGGTCATATTAACTACTAGTGTAGATTGGGTGAGGTACACTAGTGGTATAGTCAACAGAGTGAATAGAGGAGCTAGGTATATCCGATGTAGAAAACCTAGGTTGACTTTTTACTTGTTGGAAAGGGAGATTTATAACAGAGGGAATTTTTGAAAATTTTCTTTCTAATGAAGGGATGCTTGAGCATGAATCTTTATCGAAGAATCTTGAAGATGTAGATCTCCGAAAGGATAATTTGACTTTACCATCAGAGTACTGAGTCACATTTTGCAACTCTGTATTTGGCTCAAGTTGTTTTGGGATCACTAGAGCAGTGGCTCCTTTAAGAATCCATTCGTCTGGAAGATTGACATCTTTCCATTGGATTGGTTTTGGAATAACAGTGTTGGCTTTAGACAGGTCAGTCTGCAAGAGGAGAGTCTTATCTTTTTTTGACTAAAATTTATGTTGCGTACTAAACGCAGAAATCATGGCTTTGTATGAAATTTTATAAATTAAGGCTACAAGAATAGATCCCTCAATCATATCATAATTGTGGGTCTTGATTTGTAAAATCATGCTTTTTAAAATGTTCTTGTCTTTTAAAGAAATTGTTATGTTCGGATAACAATTGAATGAAATGGGACCTTTACAAAGACTTGATTCTATACTACTTAGTAAAGAATCATCAAAAGAGATGAATCGACCATCTCTTAGGACAACAAGTATAGAAGTATTTAAGCCTTCTTTTGTTAAGGGTTTTATACCAATTTGTATTAAGCCGATGTGAATTAAATTAAAATTTTTATCTATTAATTTCTTTAAAGATTGTTCTAAAAACAAATGAATTGTTTCAAAAGGCTTTGAAAGGGTTATGTCACGTTCTTCTGTTTTTATAACATAATCATTCTTTAAAAAATCAAGCTTTTTTGTTTTATAAATCATTTCTTTATTAAACTTTGGTAATTCCCAATTATCAATTGCTTTATTAAATTCTTCAATTACAAATTCTTCAGAATTCACAACATTCTTTGAATCATTAGTTCTTCCTGAGGAAGAACTAAAAAAGGACAATGCTCTACAGAGCAGAGAATCCATGGGTCAAGACCTATATCCTAGTTTTAGTCTTGTCAGTATGGCTACAATCCAAGGCTAAGAATTGGTTTTACTACCCTACAACCAAATCGGGACTTACAACCAAAAACTACCAAGGCACACAAAGGTAACACTCACCACACAAACAATGTTCAACTAAAACACAAGTCTTTAAACATAAAGTCTCTAACCTATATTATACTATCCTCCCCTTGGCTCTGATACTAGTAGGAAAAATGGATCGAAGGATGGAAGTGAATTTAGAAAATCTATAAGATAAAACTTCAAATTAATTACTCTTTTTATTACTAAATTGGTACGTGGCATTGTTCTACCTGAGCAATGCAGAGACTAGTCTGCCTTAGGGACCAGATTTGACTTAGAACAGATCCATATCCCGCATGTTCTGGTTTCCAGCCGATATACCCATTTAATAAAAATGCTTTACTAAATATTAATTGGATTCTTTAAAATAAAATCTTTTTATCAAGCCTAGCAACAAGATCTAACGGCTCATAGATAATACTAGATCTGGATCCCAGAAATAGTATTCTGATTTAATGGAGGGAGAAGAGAAGATACAACTAAGGACAGAGATCCGGTCTCTTTGCCTTAGAGGAACGTAGTGATATGCAGAAATGCAAGACTGAAATTTTAAAATTGCAGGAATTTAAACATACATGTGGACTTTAAATTGAAATTTAAATAGATTAAATGAGAGATGCTTACATCAATTGCTTGGATCCAAGAGCTTTACAATGGAAAATGTTTACAGATTTTGTAGAAAGGGAAAATTACAAGATAGGAATAATTTTCCTTGATGTCTTGATCCTGATTTCCCGAGAGAGAGAGAGAAATTGTAAATGTTGTAAACAAAACTCTGATCCCTAATGTTACATAGCTTTTGAATTTAAAACAACTGAAGCTTGAACTGTGGCGAGTCTATAGCTTCAACTGTAGCGAAACTGTAGCTTTATCAGAAAAGGCCAACAAGGGAATTGTCGTGGAAGACAACATGATTGAGGGCATCTTCTGCTTTATTTGCTTTTGCTGTAGCTTCGCATGCCTGGTTGGTGGAGCGGGATTGTCAAGACATGTGGAGGACAGCATCATTCTTCTTTACATCTTTGAAAGAAAATAAAAATGGGTGAAGAGACATGTGCGCTCTCACTTGTGTCCAGGGGACCACCCAAAGATACAACGTAATTATACAAAAGGAAAAATACAAATACGACTAAAAAATAACTGGAAATAATTACAATGGGATTGCAGGATAAAATTACAGAAATGGAAATTTACTTTTTTTTTATAAAGCTTTAATGCTTTAAAGGAGAGAATATTCCAAAGCAGTCATCTTCATTTTCATCTTCGAGGGAAATGAACGGTTCAGCTTCTCCTGAGGAGCTTGATGAAGAACTTGCAACGGACGGCTCAGATCTCGTGGCAAGAAGTTGCTGTATTACTTTGAAGTATTCATCCTCGGTTTTGGCACTGGCCAGCAGGGATTGGGCTTTTGCTCTTTGGGCAAGGAAAGTGCTTTGGGCTTTGGCTACGTCTTTAGTTGGGGCAAGGAGGCCTCTTGTAGAAAGCCAGGAATGGACTGTGGCTTCAGACAATTTTGACTGTTCGTCAAATTTAGACCACCATTTGACTTTGAAGGTTCTTTGTAAGACTAGTTGGGTATCTATGGTGTGGTATTGAAAATTCCACATCCAAACCCAGGGAAGGAAAAAGTTTGTACAGAAACAGAGAAAATGAGGAAACCTCTTTTCAGACTCAGAAGGAACATAATGGGCTTTAAATAGGTTTAAACATTTGATGGCATTCTGGGTTAGAATGTCTGGGCTTGGCCCAAAGTAGTTTCACCAAATTTAGAACTAATTTGGAAGGCTTTGAACGGTTACTTTCGAATTAAAGAAAACTAATCAGGAGTGAGATCTTTTAGGGTTTTGAACAAAAAATGTGTTAAACCAGGCCTGTTGATAGTCCCAGTAAGAGAAAGATAAACAATGGTTTAAACGTCTTTGAAAATTGGCGGGAAAAGTCTTTGGTTTGTGGAGCTGGTCACACGCCTCCTGGCCATCACAAGCAATCATGGTTGCCCTTTTGTTCTTTTGTTATTTATTTATTTATTATTACATCTTTTCAATTGTACTCTAATAGTTCTTATTTGTTCCCGCTTTCATTTCCAATTCCACCTTTATCCCTAAAAAAAACATTTACAAGATAAAAATTAACAATTTGTGAATTAATTTAACAAAAAAATTATTTGAGGAGTATTAAAATAATTTAGAAATAATGAACGTATTAATCGACACAATAAGTGAAAATCTAATAATTTTATCCTTATTAAATGTACACTTTTTAGTGTCAATCACACCCCCTAACCAGCTTATTGCTAGGCCCTAGCAATTTAAGCGATAAAAGTTTAGTAAAATTTCAAACTCAAATTGAAAATCTTTTTTTTTTTGAAAAATTGTGTTTACTTCTTTCATTTGATTAATGACAACAATCAAATAAAAGTATAAGCATTATCTTCAGCCTAAAGAAAATCACACCCGCACAAAATAGTTCAGTAAAATCCTACAAAATGATCAATTATCAGAGCTACATTAATCAAACAACTTTTAAGAATGATACATCAAGCCCCAAAATCTCACAATTAAGAGTAACTCTCTCGAAGAAACATATACCCCAAATTAAATTGTAACTCTAAAAAAAATGGTAAATTTGAGAGAATAATAAAACAATATCACACTCTCTCACCAAGATGAAAAAATAATGCCCACAACTTAGTAATAAAATGATCTCAAATCCAAGGAATTACTAGCAAAATTTATTTTTATTTTTATGCATCACCACATCTTTTAGTCCATATCACCAGCTTTACTTCAGATTATAGTTCCCTAAAATTAAGAAAGTTTTTTATTAGGACGTAATGTAGGTTAGGGTTATGGCTAACAAAAAAGGTAATAGGGAAAAAAATATATGTTTGAAAAATAGGGGACTTTTTGGAGATTAAAATGTGCTTTTTTTTTCTTTTTGCTTGGATTTTTTTTTGCTCTTTTTTCTTTTTATTTTATTTTATTTATTCATATATACATATCATCTTTTTTTTATACCACCATTATTAGGAATAAATAATCATCCATATTTTCAAACATAATTGGGTGATGGAAAACATAAAACATAAAGTGATACTCCTCATTGGAGTAGGAAAATATGATAAGTTACCAAAGAAAAAAAATTTTTTTTTTCAAAGGCTTAAAGAGGTTAACTATGGATTTTTTATAATAGGGTTGGCTAGAAAGGCTTAAACGGATCAAATATGGCCTTCTGTCATTTTTTAAGGCTCTAAACAATCTTTTATATCCACTAGTTTAATGAACTTTTAGATGTGACCGCACAAACTTTTATTTTTTTTTTACTTTAAAGAAAATATAGAGATCTTGTACAATAAATTGTGAAGGTGTATAAGCAAATAGGGTTACTCTCCAAGGATAATAGGCTCAAAAACTCGCTTGGACTTTTCATAACATGTACATTCCTCCAAATGGCTTAATCAATTTTACTCATCAAATTTCTCAATTTACGTTTCAACATGCAAAAGGGAAATGATAATATAAATACCAAAATTTGAAAATTATCATGTTATCCAATGCTGAAAGATCACACCGAAAAAGAAAACTCTTTTTTTTTTTGTTAAAGAAACACTAAAAAATTGGGACTGATTGCAAAAACTTAAGGGAGATGATTAACAGAAAAAGAGAAAAAATACAAAAAAAAAAACGTTAGAAGACATTTTTCTTTTTGGAAACAAAACACTAAACTTAAGAAGATGCGTTTCTAGAGACACTGCATTCTATATTCTGCCATTTTCGACTTAAATTTTTATCCAAAGTTAGTCTTTATAACAAAAATTAGTAAAAACATCACCAGGACTGAGACATTCCACAATTATCAACTATTCCTTCCCCCCAACTTGAAGGAGGCATTGTCTTCAATGTCTAAAGAAAGGAGTAGAGTTTAGAAGATATCACCTGGTCACTGCTGGAAATATTTACAAACGGAGAGTTAAATCTAATTTACACTTTTTACGAGAGTTGCTGCCATCGTCATCAGTTGCCCAATCCAACGCTAAAGTCATGGGATTTGGCTCTAGTTTGTAAGCTTGCAAAAGATCAAGTAACTCATTAGCAGTAGGAGCACAAATGAAGAGTTTTTTTCACTGAGAATGGAATGAAATAAATTTTTATTGCATGATTAAGAAATGTTATTAAGCCATCATAAAAGTTATTAACATTTAACAAACTGATGGGTTTTTTATGGATATTCAAATGAGCCCAAGAAGCAAATGTAATTAACGCCTCTAAAGTTGCAAGATCTCCTAGCAAGAAAATAAAAGCATCAACATGATTGAACATTTCAAATATTCTTTTTTGCATACCTGAGACAACTAACTCTTCTCTAGTTGGTGGGTCTGGTAGACATCCTAAAGGTTTTAAGGCTTTTGGAATGAAAGGCAAACAGTGAAATAAAAGAATATTTACTGGTAGTTGTGATTTCCAATTCAAAGGCAAACAGTGAAAAGAAAAAGCAAACAATGATTAGATAAAAAAAAGACACACAATACTAATAATAATGCAAAAGATAAAAGAACAGTAAAATAAAAGGATATTTACTGGTAGTTGTGATTGTGGCTCACATCTTCCTCTGGTTTTACGTCCAGTAACGACTTGAACCTCCTTTATGGGTCGAGGATAGGCTTCCTGTCCAGTTTTTTTATAAACTGGCAAGCAGGGTCTTTTAGAGTCAAATTCCCAAGACTAAACTGTGCACTTTCCTTTTCGAACAACTTCCATAAATTTTGAATTTCACGTTGAACATATCCACTCGAATGCGTCTCAAGAGATCGTAAGATATCATCCAACGATTTTTTACTCATGCCATCCTTAACGAATTTGATTTTATCTTCAAGATTTACAGAAACCATTCCTAAAGTTTTACAACATGGCTTTTTGCAAGTAAGTCTTACACAGTGAGAACATTCAGAGCCAAGTCGCTTAGCTCTTCTTTTCTTAGCAAATGTACTTTTACCAAAACCAGGCATGTAGGAAATGAATGGATCAGAAAACTCACCTGTCAGTCGGACTTTTGCTTCAATTAACCAACGAATGTCAACAGGAATCCCATTGATCATTAACAAATGCAGTCGTTTACAACGAGCTTTGTAAATATTTTTAAGAGCATTTTGAGGAAGAGAAGGAAAACATTGATGCAATTTTCACTGTATTTCTTCCATACTTGACATTGAGGTGTCGATTATTCTGGAAAACTGAGAATATCGACTTAAAAAGTCACGGAGTACCGTTATCCGCCATTTACACGGGAGAGTGAATCAAAACAAAACGAATCAAAGTCTGCAAAATCAAATCAAAACTGAAAAAGAACAACAAAATAAAACAAAAACACAAGGAATATAACTCACCTTCATCCTTTTATTGAATTTACCTCCAGTTCCAATTGCAGATTATAAATACTATCCTCTATTTTCTTGAGTTATCTTTCTAGATCTTTCATGTGGGATACTAACTCTGATGATTGTAAATCCCAAATGAGATGTGATTTACAAAATTAGAGCAATTTTCTCAGGTGAAATTTTACATGTAAAAGCGTTTTAACATGATCGAAAAGGAAATTTCTCATGGAGGTACTCATGACAAATATAAAAATTTGGTGAACTAAATCACAATTGTCAAACAACACACAATTTAAAACAATGCAATGCACTCCATTTAAGACATAGGGAAAAGGAAAAAGAAAAAAAATTAAGCAATTCAAACGATAAAGTAACAGTATATCAAATTCACAAAAAGTTAAAATGAAAAGGCTTAATCAAAATTTAGTGGGTCACTCAAATTGATTTCGGTATCTGCTTCACTTGGTTGGTAATCCAGATATGGCTTCAATATTTGGCCATTAACTTTAAATGTGACACCATCCTTTGGATTCTCGATTTCTATTGCTCCATATGGATACACATTTTTTTACAACAAATGGACCATTCCACTTTGACTTTAACTTCCCTAGAAATAAATGAAGACGAGAATTATAAAACAACACTTTTTGACCAATTTCAAATGTTTTCCGAAAAATTCTTTTGTCATGAAAAAATTTGGTCCTTGCCTGAATTCTCAAATGCATCATTCCTTAATTCCGCAAGTTCATTTAATTGCAATTTACGCACATTACTAGTGTTGAGTGTTAAAAAGTGTATATTTATAAATGAGAAAATCGTCATTTTACATTTCAAGTCTTACTAACACTTCTACTTTTATGTATTTTAGTCTCTTGTAATTTAATTATGTGTGTTTTATTTTAATTAAGTATTTTATGTATTTTAAGGGTATCATGGTCATTTTACAATGAACGAGGGTTCGGACAGCAAAACGGACATTACTTTTGAACTCAGGACAATCGAAAACCTTAAGAGGAGCATAAAAGGAAAAATGCCACTGTTCACATGTACAGTACTGTCTACGTTACTGTTCACGACACTGTTCACATAGACGGACCGATGATGTGGCATTGACTGATGAGGTGTCATGATCTTGTTGGACTAAAATTTTTATGTACTGTTGATTGGTGACGTGGCAACATGTCAGTGGACCAAAAATCACACGTACGGTACATGCATATACGCAGGATTATTTTCAACCAAACCGCGTCACTGTTCAAACCACATGGTCAAACCACATTACTATTCAAACCGCGTGGTCAAACCACGTACTGTTGACTGATGACGTGGTGCAATCTTGAACGTCCAAAATGTTTTTAATCCGATGGCCATGATTTACTCAATGTATCTATAAAAAAATGGGCTCTCCCCCCCTAATTTGGCATCTCTGAATTCATTTTTCAGCTCTATTTTTTGTAATTCCTTCTCCATTTTGTATTTTCTATGTATTTTAATAAATTCTCATTTTACCCCTAGTTCAATTATGAGTAGCTAATTTTCTTTCAAGCTTGGGTTGAAGATGAAGTCTCAACATGTGCCATGGGCTTTAATTGGTAAATTTACTTTCTCTTCCCCTCTAATTTTTGTGGATGTTTTGACTTTTCGTCGACAAATAATAATAATCTTGTCTAGATACCGCATTGGTTTCATCGGCTCCCTAGTACAAGGTTATTATTATTTGGCACGATAAGCCCTTAGCACCATATTGATTAGAGTGTGGTTCATGAGGTGTGGAAACCCCCTCGTGATTTAATTGCCATTAATAAAGAATATATAGCCCATGGTGTATGTTGATGCAGATCCAGATACCAAAGTGCTTCAATTATAATAGTTTCCACTTTAATTTAATTCTTCCATTTTAATTTGAATTTTATGATAATTTAAATCACTTCCACCACAAATCCAATCACTCACTCATAGAAAATTAATTTTACACGTAATTAAAATCTACCTCCTCGTGGGATCGACACTCGTCACCATTAATCTACTCTACAATAGATTCGTGCGCTTGCGAGTTCAATAAAATTTGCACAACAAGTTTTTGGCGCCGTTGCCCGGGAGGTAAGTTATTTCAATTCATAGAATTAATTTTTGTAAATAATTTCTTTTAATTGTTTTCTTGTAATTTTTTCTTATTTAAAAAAAAAGAAAAAAAATGAATCTGTATTTAAAGGTAAGAATTTCTTTTTTCTGTTTTTTAAAATTTTGTAATTTAATTTTCAAGTTATTTTTCTTTGTAATTTTTTTGTTTATCTTATTAATTTATTTTTAGCTAATTTATTTTACGTATTTTTTAGTGTGTTTTTATAGAAAGGTTGTAACAGCGTGATAAGGTTAGTACCGTAATTTCTCATTCTTCTTTATTTTAATTTATTTTATTCCCATTTTTTGTGTTCTTTGCATGTATGATCGAAGGTCATTATTACCTAATCTTGAGCCTATAGACCTTGAACTCGAAAAAATACTTCGCACACACAAACACGTTGCAAATAAAATTAAAATGGATTTGCAACAACAAGCACCACCACAGAAGAGACCATTTAAGGACTACTTCAGTCGTTTAGCTAATTTGAGCACATCTTGCATAAGATACCCAAATGTAGCAGTTAGGAGTTTTGAACTAAAATCTAGTGTGCTAAATTGTCTCCTAACATTCTATGAACTAGAAAATGAGGATCCATATAATCATTTGAATGATTTTCATGCTGTTTGTCAAACATTTAAATATGAAAAATTTTCAGACGATGATATTAAACTCAGATTATTCTCATTTTCTTTAAAGGATAAAGTTTGTTCATGGCTCAATATATTGCTTGCTAATAGCATTACATCATGGGAACAAATGGTAACAAAATTTTTGAATAAATACTTCCCAGTGCATAAAACCAATGCTATTCGTAGGGAAATTTCAGAGTTTACCCAGAGAGAAGATGAGTAGTTTTTCGAAACATGGAAGTGATTCAATGGGCTACTTTTGAAGTGTCCATATCATGGGTACGAGAAATGACACCAATGCCAATATATTTTGGAGGGATTATTGCCACATGTGCAAGAATGGCTAATGTCAACAAGTGGAGGAGAGCTAATGTCAAAATGTACATCAAAGATTTGGAATTTCTTCCAGCAACAAGCGGATAATTCCCAACAACGGAGTCGATCACTCATGAATACTAAAAGAATTAAAGGAGTGAATGAGGTTCACATTGGCGAGTCAAGTTCAGAAATTAAAGAAGTCAAAGCGATAATTGAAGGTCTCTCTCGACAAATAGCATCGTTATCAACTGCTAAATCAACAGAACCACATGACTATGACTCATACCCAGATCAAGCCAATGCCATAGGTGTAATGAGAAAACCATCAAATTACAACCCATACTCCAACACATATAACCTTGGATGGAGAGCCCATCCCAATTTTTCATGGTCTCAAGGATTTCAACAGAATGGACCAGCAACTCCAGCTCCACCAATGCAACCAATTCCCCAAGTTCCTCAAGCCTCTCAGCCACCATTTAGACCATACAATCAAAAATAGAATTACTCTCAACCCAGGCCATGGGAGGATACATTCCAAAATTTCAAGAATGTTACTCACTCCACGATTGAACAACAGAACCGCACCATTGATGAATTACGAAATGAGATGAAAGCAGGCTTCAACTCACAAGCCTAATCAGTTTCAAGCCTCGAGAAGATAGTAGGACAACTTGCTTCTTCAGTTCAGACCTTGGCAATGACTGTTGAGAAAGGCAAGTTTCCAAGTCAACTAGTGTCTAATCCTAAAGGAGTGCATGAAGTAAGTACCAGTTCATCTTAGCAGCACAGAGAGGTCAAAGCTGTCATGACCTTGCGAAAAGAAAAAGAAGTCGACAACAAAGTAGAGATGCCAGTGACAAAAACAAATCAAATTGTACCTATAAATACTAAGGATTCACCATTAGAGGAAAAATAAGAAACCAACCCACGAGAATACATTCACAAAGCTCCATTTCCTCATAGGTTAGCTAAAGGAAAGAAAGAAAAATCCACAGGTGAGATTCTTGAAATCTTCAAACAGGCAAGTGTTAATATCCCTTTGCTTGATGCTATAAAGAAAGTTTCATCTTATGCCAAGTTTCTTAAAGACCTTTATACTAAAAAGAGAAACATTCACATTCAAAAGAAGTCATTTTTAACAGAAAACGTTAGTTCTATACTCCAATACAAAATTCCTCTAAAATGCAAAGACCCAGGCTCCCTCACTATCTCATGTAGTATAAGGAACCACACAATTGAGAATATTTTGTTGGATTTAGTAGCTAGTGTAAATCTGTTGCCTTATTCAGTTTTCGTAGAACTTGGACTAGGAGAATTACACCCAACTCTAGTGATGTTACAACTTCCACGAAAATACCTCATGGTATTGTGGAGGACGTGCTTATCCAGGTAGACAAGTTTTATTTTCCTATTGATTTCATTGTAATCGACACTCAACCAATCCAAGATTCAAGGAAGCACATCTTCATTATCCTCGGCTGACATTTCTTATCAACTGTCGATGCTCACATTCAATGCAGGACTGGAAATATGCAGTTGTCCTTTGGCAATATGACTATGGAGCTAAACTTCTTTAACATTGCCAAACAACCTCACAATGCAAATGATGAAATTGTTGACGTGGATTTAATAGAAGAAATAATTGATAATACTTTTCTTTTAAACCTTAGTGATGATCCTTTACAAACATGTTTAACTCACTTTGGTTTTGATTTTGATATTGACAGATCAATCGATGAGGTCAATGTTCTACTTGACTCAGCACCATCCATGGACACTAATAAATAGAAGTCAAGAGTTGAACAACTAGCACCATCAGAGAAGAACTCATCCCATCATCAGAATCACTACCGAAACTTGAGCTCAAACTATTACCCAACACTTTGGAATATGCATTTTTGGGAGAAGAAGGTACTCTACCAGTAATAATCTCATCATCCCTAAATGACGAACAAAAAGATAAGTTGTTAGATGTTTTAAAAGAGCACAAAGGAGCATTATGATGGACCATAGCCAACATAAAAGGTATAAACCCAGTAGACTGCATGCATTATATTCACCTTGATGAAAATGCTAAACCTACAAGGGAAATGCAACGTCGGTTAAATCCTAACATGAAAGAAGTTGTTAGAACGAAAGTCCTTAAGTTATTAGATATAGGTATCATTTACCCCATTTCTGATAGTTCATAGGTCAGTCCTGTGCAAGTTGTCCCCAAAAAGTCAGGAGTCGCAGTAGTTACCAATGTTGATAATGAATTGATACTAATTAGAGTGACTACAGGATGGCGTGTGTGCATTGATTATAGAAAGATGAATTCTGTCACACGTAAAGACCATTTTCCTTTACCATTTATCGATCAAATGCTTGATAAATTAGCAGGCCATGAATTTTATTGCTTTCTAAATGGTTACTCAGGATATAATCAGATTCCCATAACATTAAAAAATCAAGAGAAAACCACTTTCACTTGCCTTTTTGACACTTTTGCATATAGGAGGATGCCATTTGGATTATGTAATGCACCTGCTACATTTCAGCGATACATGTTGAACATTTTTTCTGATATGGTTGAACGATTTCTTGAAGTCTTTATGGATGACTTTTCTGTCTTTGGTGACTCATTTGACCAATGTTTACATTATCTAACACTAGTTCTGCAAAGATGTATCGAGAAGAACTTAGTCTTAAATTAGGAAAAATACCATTTTATGATAAAATAAGGTATTGTTATCGGTCACATCATTTCGAGCAAAGGTATTGAGGTTGACAAAGCAAAGGTGAATCTCATTTCCAATCTTCCTCCACCTAAAATAGTTAGAGAAGTAAGATTTTTCCTTGGGCATGCTGGTTTTTATAGACGTTTTATTAAAGATTTTAGCAAAGTTTCTAGACCCTTATGCAATCTACTTGCTAAGGATGTATATTTTATCTTTGATGATTCATGTCTTGTGGTATTTGAAAAATTGAAGCAATTGTTGACATCATCACCCATCATTCAGCCCCCAAACTGGAGCTTACCATTCGAGCTCATATGTGATGCATCTGATTATGCAGTAGGAGCAGTATTAGGACAAAAAGTTGATCGAATTCCTCATGTTATTTACTATACTAGTATGACATTGAATGATGCACAGTTGAACTATTCAACTATTGAAAAAAAAAATGCTAGCAGTAGTGTTTGCATTAGAGAAATTTTAATATTATCTCATTGGTTGTAAAATAATTGTGTTCACCGATCATGCTGCTCTTAAATATCTTTTCACAAAGAAGATGCAAAAACTAGACCAATTCGTTGGGTATTACTTTTGCAGGAATTCGATTTGGAATTTAAAGATAAGAAAGACACAAAAAATGTTGTGGCTGACCATCTCTCTTGTCTCAATTTTGACACAATTACATTAACATTGAATGAATCTTTTCCAAATGAACAATTAATGCGTGTGGAAGTATTATCTTGGTATGCTGATATAGTTAATTATCTTGTTACAGGTCAACTTCTAGAGTATCGGACCAAGCAAGATAAGGCCAAATTTTTTGCGGAAATAAAGAATTTCTTTTGAGATGACCCTTATTTGTTCAAGTATTGTATAGATCAAATTGTTAGACGATGTGTCCCAGAAAGTGAATTTCAGAATATTCTTTCATTCTGCCATGAAAAAACTTGTGGAGGTCATTTCAGTGCTAAGAAAACAGCAACTAAAGTTTTACAATATAGTTTCTGTTGGCCAACTATATTTCAAGACACTTACACTTTCTGTTCTTCATGTGATAGGTGTCAACGAATGGGGTGCATTACGCGAAGGAATATGATGCCACTAAATCCAATTTTAGTGGTTGAGATTTTTTATGTATGGGGTGTCGACTTCATAGGACCATTTCCTCCTTCTTTTGGCCATCAATACATACTGGTTTCTATTGACTATGTTTCGAAATAAGTAGAAGCAATTCCATGTAGAACCACTAATCATAAGGTGGTGATAGGATTTTTGAAAAGCAACATTGTTTCATGCTTTGGATTCCCTCAAGTAATAATCAGTAATGGTGGTGCCCACTTTTGTAACAAAGCATTCAAAACTCTTTTGACAAAATATTCTATCACTCACAAAGTGGCGACTCTATATCATTCGCAAACTAGTAGCCAAGTTGAGATCTCCAATCGAGAAATAAAGTACATATTAAAAAAGACGGTGAGGTCAAATAGAAAATATTGGCCATTAAAACTCAATGATGCATTATGGGCGTATAGAACGGCTTTCAAGACCCCGATTGGGATGTCACCCTATAGGCTAGTGTATGGAAAAGCTTGCCACCTACCTGTGGAATTCGAGCATCGTGCGTACTGTGGAATTTGACATGCAGCAAGCTAGCTTAGAAAGAAGATTATAGCTGACGGAACTTGAAAAAATTTGTAATGATGCATACAAAAATACCAAGATTTACAAGCAGCAAATGAAAGTTTTTCATGACAAGCAAATTATGAGAAAATCTTTCACTCCTGGTCAGAAAGTGCTTTTATTTAATTATCGCTTGCACCTATTCCCAGGTAAGTAACGCTCTCGATGGTCTGGCCCCTTTATTGTTCACACTGTTTTTTCACATGGGGCAATTGAAATTAAGGACCCAAAGAATGGTGTCACGTTTAAAGTTACTAGTTAATGATTAAACCCATATCTAGAGTACCAACCACATGGAGAGGACACTGAAATAAATTTGAGTGACCCACCGATTTGAATTGAGATTTTTCTTTCTTTTCGGTGATTTAATTTTTTTTCTTTCTTTTTACTATTCTTTTGCTAATTGAAATTATTTTTACATAAGTGTGTTTGTTTAACCATTAAATTTTCTCTTATTGTTGTTAATCATGAGTGCCATAGCTAAACAATTCCCCCTAGACATTATTATACCACTTCAATATGTAAAATCTTATCTCAAAAGGCAGATTTAATTTTATAAAATATATCATATTTGGGCTCTGCAACCACCAGAGTTAGTATCCCATGTTGAGGATTTAGAAAGCCAACTCAAAGACATTGAGAGATGTGTCTACAACATCCAGTTAGAGCTTGAGGTAAATTCAATAAGAGGACGATTGTAATTTTCTTTGTGTGTTTTAGTTTGTTTTTCTGTTTGTGTGCTTTAGTTTGTTACCCCGGTGAATTGGCGGATAACGGTACTCCGTGATAATCAAGTCGGTTACTTCAGTTTCCCATAATAACTGATATTCTGAGGCGAAGGTATGGACTGAAACGAGATTTTAGCAAAGCTTCACAATTGATTCCCTTCACTTCCTCAGAATGCCCTCCTTACAATCCATAAAGGTCGGTCCGAACGCATGCGATTACTTATGAGGAATAACATACCTATTGACATCTGCTGGTTAATCGAGGCAAAAGTACGATTGGCAGGTGAGTTGCCTCCAAAATTTATTGCATACATGCCTGGTTGTGGTAAATGAAATTATGCAAGAAAACGAAGAGCTCGAAGAATTTCTGTTGCTTGTCATAAGTGTGCCAGAATGAGATGCGATAAAAAACCATGTTCTTTAGGAATTGTGTCTGATAACAGGGAATATAAAATTCAATTCATTAAGGATGGCTTGAATAAAGAGTCATTTGATGATATCTTTAGTCTCTTAAAACACATCCCAGTGGATATGTACAAGGAGCGATTCTCCAGTTATGGCCATTATTCCAAAAAGAGCATGCACGATATAGTCTCGAGAATCTGACTATAAACAACTATGTTTGCCAGTTTATATGAAAACATGGATGGGAAGCATATCCTCGACCCATAGAGGGCGTTCAAACCGTTTCTGGACATAAACCAGAAGAAGATGTGAGCCATAGTCGCAACTACTTGTAAATACCCTTTTACTTCACTGTTATTTTATTTCACTGTTGTGTTATCATTTGCATTATTGTCTTTAATTATTTTATTTTATCATTGTTTCTTTTTCTTTTTTACTGTTTCCTTTTTTACTCGTGAGCCATGTGCATTACACGTTAATTGACAATGACATGCTACCTCATACACAGCTGTGACCCACTGTCACCAAGATTCTTAAATATGACTTTTTGTTAAGCACTCACAAATTATTTTTGAGAAGTATCCCAATGGCAGCTACTCCCAATAAACAATTCAAGAACATTTGTGTGCTTTCTAGATTTAACTATGACAAATATAAAGAGTTCATTGAGGCAACCATAGATCTTGGTAGAAGCATAGCAGAGAGAAAATTACACTTGGTGTATGGAGGAGGTAACCGAGGGTTATCAAAATTAGTCTCAGAAGCTACTTTTGTCAGAGGAAGTCAAGTGTTAGGCATCATCCCAAGAGCCCTAAAACCTTTGGACAGTTTGTCTGACTCACTGACTGGAGAAGAGTTAGTCGTCTCAGGTATGCAAGAAAGAATAACTGAAATACTTAATCATGTTGATGCTTTTATTTTCCTACCATGAGATCTTGCAATTCTATAGGCACTTATCACATTAGCATCTTGGGCCCATCTGTACATTCACCAGAAACTCATCGGTTTATTAAATGTCAATAACTTTTATAATGGCTTTATCACATTTCTTAACCATACAATAAAAAATTATTTCATTCCTTCCACAATGAAAAAACTTTTTATTTGTGCTCACATTGCTAATGAGCTACTTGATCTGTTATAAGCTTATAAACCAGAGCCAAGCCCCAGGACATTTGTGTTGGAGTGTCCAAATAATGATGGTAATAGTAGCCGCAGTAAGAAGTACGAATTAGATTTAACTCTCTGCTTGTAAATAGTACACCATTTATAGAGAAACGGTTATCCGTTTATTTTATCCATGATTTAACACATTTGTTTTAATTTTTGGCTAATAAATAATACATTCCAAGATCATTTCATTGATCCAAAATGTTTTAAGGGCCAGTTTAATACATGATTCATGACCTCACATGTATTCAAACAATCAATTTATATAAGCATTCAAAAGTTAATAATTTAAACACATCACTTATATATCATGCTCAAAACACTTCGTAGATATCAACAATCATCAATCAATCAATTTCAATAGACTCAATAACATGGGTAGAAATGTTAATGCAAAAATTTTATCATCCCAAGTCCATGTTGAATTTTTGAAAATTGATCTTCTCAAAGAGGTTTCGTAAAAATATTGGCAAGTTATTTTTTCGTAGAAATAAACTCTAATGCAATATCTCCTTTTTGAACATGATCTCTCAAGAAATGATGTCTAATCTCTATATGCTCGGTTCTAGAGTGCTGAATGGGATTCTTTGAAAGATTTATAGCACTAGTATTATCACACTTGATAGGAATTTGTTCAAGATTAATGCCATAGTCTCTACGTGTTTGTTTCATCGAAAAATCTTGTGCACAATAACTCCCTGCAGCAATATATTCAGCCTCAGTGGTTGAGAGTGCAACCGAATTTTATTTCTTACTAAACTATAAAACAAGTGAATGACCTAGTAAATGACAAGTTCCACTAGTACATTTCATATCAACTTTGTAACCGACAAAATCTGCATCCGAATAATAAGTCAAATCTATATAAGTTCCTCTAGGATACCAAAGGCCAAGATCTATGGTTCCACTCAAATAATAAAAAATTCTTTTTACAGCTAGCAAATGAGATTCATTGGGACATGATTGAAATCTTGCACACAAACATGCACTAAACATGATATCGAGTCTACTTGCGGTTAAGTAAAGTAAAAAGTCGATCATACCTCGATACATTTTGATATCAACTTCTTTGCCTTTTTCATCTTTGTCAAACTTGGTTGTTGTGCTCATTGGAGTGCTTTTGGTCTTTGAGTCATCAATGCCAAATCTTTTTAGTAAGTCTTTCACATACTTGGTTTGATTTATAAAATTCCTTCCTCATTTTTTTTTATTTGCAACTGAAGGAAGTACTTTAACTCTCCCATCATACTCATCTCAAATTCTTTACTTATATAAGATGAAAATTATTTACACAACAATTCATTAGTAGAACCAAAGATAATATCATTAACATAAATTTGAACAAGTATATCTTGGTTCTTATGCTTAACAAAGAGAGTAATATCCGCTTTACCTATTGAAAAACCATTATTTAACAAGAAATTCTTAAGCCTATCATATCATGCTCTAGGTGCTTGTTTTAATCAATATAATGCTTTTGAAAACTTGTAAACATGATTTGGAAATTTTTCATTTTCAAAACCAGGAGGTTGTTTCACATAAACTTCCTCCATAATATAACCATTTAAGAAAGTACTCTTGACATCCATTTGAAATAAAATGAAATCTTTATGCATGTAAATGCTAAGAACATCCTAATGGATTCTAATCTAGCTACAGGTGCAAACGTTTCATCAAAATCAATTCTCTTTTCTTAGTTGTAACCTTAAACCATTAATCTAGCTTTATTCCTTACAACCACACCGGATTCATCCATTTTGTTTATAAATACTCAGTTAATGCCTATAATGGATTGATGTTCCGGTTTAGGAACTAATTCCCACACATTGTTTCTCTGAAATTGATTTAACTCCTCTTACATTGTTATAATCCAAGATTCATTATTTTCCACATCCGCAAAGGATTTTGATTTGATTTGAGATATGAATGCAGCATGCTCGCAAGTATTTCTAAAAGATGATCTAGTTGTTATGCCATGTGAGGGATCTCTTAAGATCAAGTCTTTAGGATGAGAAGAAACATACCTCCACTCCTTGGGGAGTGATTGAGAAGTACCTACATTTTGCTCTGCATTTGTTTCTTCATGTTGCTCCTCTTCATTTCCATGTAGGGCATCCTTTTGTTTATCATTTGGTGACTCTTCTTGTAGTTCTTCATATGCATCATTATCAACAACAACTTTCTCCGCAAAAGAGGGGTTAGATTCATCAAACGCAACATGCATAGATTCTTCCACAACTAGAGTTCTTTTGTTATAAACTCTATAAACTTTGCTTGAGTTTGAATACCCAAGAAAGATGCCAACATCGGATTTTGTATCAAATTTGCCAATATTATCCTTAGTGTTCAAAATAAAACATTTGCATCCAAAAACCTTGAAATAACCAATGTTGGGTTTTCTATCTTTCCAAAGCTCATATGGAATTTTATTGAGATAGGATCTAATTAACACACGATTTAAAACATAAGAAGCGGTGTTGACAGCCCCGGCCCAAAAATATTCAAGTAAAGAATTTTCATTCAACATGATCCTAGCCATTTCTTGAATCAACTTATTCTTTCTCTCAACAACTTCATTTTGTTGTGGAGTTCTAGGTGATGAAAATTGATGCACAATGCCTAGATTATTGCAAAAGATTTAAAATGCATGGTTTTCAAACTCTCCTCCATGATCACTCCTAATGCATGCAATACCATACCCTTTTTCATTTTGAATTTTCTTACAAAATACTTTAAATGCATTAGGAGCATCATCTTTATTAGCTAAGAATAATACCCATGTGTATCTTGAAAAATCATCAACAATTACAAAAGCATAATACTTTCCACTCAAGTTAGCATACCTTGAAGGTCCAAATAAATCTATATGAAGTAATTGAAGAGGTTTTGAAATAGAAATATGATTTTTGCTTTTAAAAAAGATTTTGATTTGTTTACCAAATTGGCATGCTTCACAAATTCTATCTTTTTAAAAACCGATTTTTGGAAGACCTTTAACTAAATCATTTTTGGAAATCTTTGAAATTAAATCCATGCTTGCATGTCCTAGTCTTATATATCATAATCAACCATCATCATGCAATGAGGAAAAATATTTATCAAGGGAAGATGCACAATCTATATCAATGGTATAAACATTAACACATCTATTTC
The DNA here is from genome assembly GCF_000493195.1 of Citrus x clementina. Taxonomy (NCBI): domain Eukaryota; kingdom Viridiplantae; phylum Streptophyta; class Magnoliopsida; order Sapindales; family Rutaceae; genus Citrus; species Citrus x clementina. The sequence continues at coordinate 16,978,677 of NW_006262022.1, forward strand.
CTACAAATAAAATCTTGCCATCACATGAATTCTCAATAACACATCTATTTTTATCAAAAATAACTTTATAACCCTTATCACACAATTGACTAATACTAAGCAAATCATGTTTCAAGTTTTCAACCAAACACACATTTTCAATAAGAGTAGAGGATACATTACCCACATTTCCGATACCAATGATTTTTCTTTTTGAGTTATCTCCAAAGAATACGTTTTCCACCGTTTTTTATTTTGGTAAAACTTGAAAACCAAGAGTAATTCCCTATCATGTGTTTCGAACATCCATTGTCCAAGTACCACTTCTTATTTTCTTTTTCTTTGATCCCTGTAGAAAAAGTTTCTAAGTTTTAGGTACCCAAAACTTCTTGAGTCCTTGAGTGTCAGTAATAGTTCTTTTTGGAACCCAAACACATTTCACACCATAATATGCATTTTTTTTCACGGGACATCTATTTTTCATGTGACTATTTTGTTGTAATAATGACATACAGCTTGATTATTAATAGAGGTACTCTTCACAAAGTAATTCTCATAATACTTTTGTTTCAAATTTGGCTTATAACCAATAACTCTTTTGTCAAACACACATTTATGTGAATTGAGCATGTTATCTCTTGCCCATTTGTGAATTTTAGCAAAATTTCATTTAGCTCATTATTCTTTTTCTTAAGCACTTCATTCTCTTTTGTCAATTCATCTACATATGATTTTTCATGCTCATATGAAGTACTGTGTTTACCTTTAAAAGATGCAATCTTATCATGCAACATTTTATTCTTTAATTTTAATTCTTTTATCTTCTTATTCAAAGAATCATTGCATTTTTTCCAGGGCATTCTTTTCATTTGTAAGTTCTAGCATTTTGTTTTTAAGACATGCCTTCTTCTTACCAATTTTTATCCACTCATCATGCAATTCTTTAAAAGCATCATGTAATTCATCATATGTAGAAAGATCACTTACCTTATCAACTCCATCTAATGATTCTTCCTCAATCGCCATGAGAGCTAAATTTGTCATTTCTTGATGCTCTTCATCACCACTCATTTCCTCATCGCTATTGTCCCATGTAGCTACCATTGCTTTCTTCTTGAGCTTGTTAAGAAGAGGACATTCAGACCGTATGTGCCCAGGCTTTTTACATTTATAGCAAGTGATTGACTCTTTCTTCTCCTTTTGATTCTTGAAGTTTCTGAACTTTCTCCGCTCACTAGTTTTCTTGTAGAATTTTCTAAATCTTCTAATTAGCATAGCCATCTCCTCATCATCCAGCTCGCTTTCCTCATCACTCTCATGTTTTAAAGCTTTGAGAGTAATGCTTTTCTTTTTCTCCTCATGCCTTTTTTCTGCTGTCAAATCTTCTTCATATGAAATGAGAGAGCTAATTAAATCATCAATAGGTAAAGTATTCAAGTTTTTGGCTTCTTCAATGGCAGTCCTCTTAGGTCTCCATTCTTTTGAAAGTGAGCTAAAGATTTTCTTCACTTTTTCACTACTAAAAAAATTCTTTCCTAGGGCTCCTAGGGTGTTCACTATGTCCGTAAATCGTGTATACATAGAATACACACTTTTATTTTGTTCTATTTGGAACAATTCATATTGACGAGTGTACCTACTGATTTTTTACTCTTTAACTTGACTTGTCCCTTCATAGACAACCTCAAGTTTATACCATATTTCTTGAGCACTCTCACAACTGGATACTCTATGAAATTATTTCTTATCAAGAGTACAAAACAGAGCATTTATTGCCTTGGAGTTTAAAGACATCTTTTTCTTTTCTAACTCACTCCATTGACTTGAAGGTTTTGGAATATCATCTCCTACTTCATTTTTTGTCATAGGCATGAATGGACAATTACAAACAACTTACCAAATTTCATAATCTAAGGCTTGCAAATAAATTCTCATCATAGTTTTTCAATATGGGTAGTCATTCCCGTCAAAGAACGGTGGTCTAGTTGTGAACTGTCCTTCCCTAAAGGTTGAGTCATTTTAGGTTGTCATAGATCTTTTACTCTAGATGGTTAAGTCCTGATACGAGCACTTCGCTCTGATACCAAATGAAATAATATCTTAGCAACCCAAGAGGGGGGTGAATTGGTTTTTTAAAAATTATGTAATTCTTAAACAAAACTTAATGCAAATCTTAAACGAATTTAAAGCAATAATAAATAAATCAACCAAAATATAAAAAGATAAGGGAAGAAAGATTCAAACATAGAGATTTTTACATGGTTCGGCCAACCTTGCCTACATCCACGGCTCCAAGCACACCGAGCTTGATGATTCCACTAGTCAAGCCTTCAAGGCTTCAAGAACACTTACAATTGACTTCTTACGTGTCAATCATGTTAGCCTAAAGGGCTACACAAAATGTAATTTTGATGATAACAAACGTGTGTCTTAAGTAAAAATAATAAATATTGTATTTCACATTTTCACTAGTTTTTTAAGGATAATATTTATGCAAGTGAATCAAGTGAAATCAAGCTCAAGACACTCAACGCACAATGGCGAAATCAAGAATAAAGTTTAGAGCTCAACGGACAAATTAGTGCGATAAATTCTTGTAAAGCCGGTATGATTTAATTGATGCATGATTTAGCATTTGAAAAGTTCAAGAGATTAATTTAATTAATTACTTTTTATAAACTAAAAGGTTTTATTTTTATAAGATAAAGTACCTTGTGGTTTTGAGTAATTTGGACTTAAATGTAAAGTTTTGAAATCTTTGATTTTAATAAGTATTATTATTAAATTTTGGAGTTGGATGTTTTTACAAATATTTGAAATGTTTTGGGCCATACTATAATTTATGAATATCTTGGACTAAAGTGAAATGTTTTGAGAACTTTGAAAAATATGGGTATTATGTTGAAAAGGACTTTTTTGCGAAATAATAATATTTTTGGGGCCATATCATAATTTCAAAAAGTTTTGGAAAGACAACTATAGTTAGGAAATTCTGAAATTGTACCTATTTGCAAAGTTTTATGACATTTTAGGCCATACTATAATTATAAATATTTTGGGCTAAAGTGTAATTTTAGTGAACAGTGTTATTGTAGCAAAATTCAAAAATAACGGTAATATCACTATTCTTGAGCGGCTAGCTGGATAAATCAAGCGGCTAACCGCTTGGGCACGGGAATTTGCCTATAACGGCTAGTTTTCGGGCTTTAACTATAAAAACTCAACTCAAACTTCATTCTAAGAACTAATACAAGCAAATATAAGATCATACAACATATATTGAGCTTCCAAAACGCAAATCATCATAGATTGAATCATTGTTGAGCTATTATTTGCATATCCACTCTTAAAGAGAGTTTTTGTTGTAATTTTCATTTCTTATCAAATTGTGAGTGTATAAGTGTGAGAAACACTTGGGGTGTGAAACCCTATTGCATATATAAAGAGAGGTACTTCACAATTAAAGAAGCACAACACGGAGCATAAAGTAGAAAACCAAAATTTGGCCTCCTTTCTAGAGAACCCAGATTTGGCGCATGGTGTTATGTTGATTTGTTTAATTATTTTCTTTATTCAAGTCTTGTAATGAGATTATTTCTTTTCATCTCTATAAAAGAGTTTATATTGATCTTGGATCCTAGATATTAAAGAATTGAAGAATTGCTATTGTTTACTTTGCGAAGTGCCTCGAGAATCGAGGATTAAGAGGAGTAGCAGTTATTCAGATAAAGCAGATTCAATCTAAGGTTTAGTAAGCGGTATGGTGATAAACTATAAGTGACAATCTTATGTTTAAGGTTGAGTAAGCTGTATGATAATACACTGTAAGTGAGAGTCCTAAGTTTGGTAAATTTATAGGTTATAATGTCTTAATTAGGGATGGCAATTGAAGGCCCTTCAGGCCCAAGCCCTCCAAAAGCATGTCCATACTTAGACGACCGAGTTTGGGCCTAAAGCCCAAAGGCTTGAGCTGGGCCTGCGCTTAGATAATTTTTTAAAAATGAATTTCTAATAGAGTTTGAAATAGGGAAAAAAAGTAAATGAACAATTAAAGGGTAAATTACCCCTAGCTGACATATTTTTTGACAAACTTAAAAAAGGTGAAACATTTTTTTAAAATAAGCGAGCAGGTGACAATTCATTAACTTTTCCGTTAATTTTAATAGGAACAGTAAATTAATTATAAAATGACATTTTTGTCCCTAGAGTTAATTACAAAATGACATTTATGCCCCTATAATAGCCACAAAATGATATTCCTATCCCTAAAATTAGTTACAAAATTTTTACCCCTACTCAATTATTTTTTATTTTTTAAATAGAAAAATTTATAAAAAAAAATTACATCTAATACAATTAACAGGCTTTTTATGGTTAAATTATACAATTGTTTTTTAAAAATTTCTTGTTGAATCAAACTTTGCCGTTACAATTTATAAAAAAAAATTTGTTTGATTCAACAAGAATTTTTGAAAAAAAAATTATATGATTTAAAAAAAACCCGTTAATTACACTTAGATGTAATTTTTTTTATACTTTTTTCTATTTAAAAAATAAAAAATAATTGACTATAAGCAAAAATATAGTTTGTAACTAATTTTAGGGATAGAAATGTCATTTTGTGGCTATTATAAGGGCAAAAACGTCATTTTGTAATTAATTTTAGGGGCAAAAATATTATTTTGTAATTAATTTACTGTTCCTGTTAAAGTTAACGAAAAAGTTAACGGATTGTCACCTGCTCGCCTATTTTTAAAAAATGTTTCATTTTTTTGAAGTTTGTCAAAAAATTTGCCAGCCAGGGGTAATTTACCCACAATTAAATTAAAGATGATTAATTGATTATTCAATATATAATAGACTAATAATCAAATAAAAAAAATATAAGACTAATAATCAAATACAAAAAATATCAAATATAAAATGTAAAACCCATAATATATAAAATTAAAAAAATTTTATTTATAAAATATAAAGCCCGGGTCAAGCTTAGGATTTTCCCATGACCCCATATCCAGGCCCATCTATTATGGCCTATTAAATTTTCAGCCCATGACTAGGCCCATTCGTTGATGGGCCGAGCCAGGCCCAAACTGTTTTGCCATCTCTAGTCTTAGTCTTAACTTAATGAATTGCTTTTGATCTAGACGTGGTCTCGTCGGTATAGAATTGATTAACTTAAACCACGTAAATATCTCCATGTCATTTAATTTCTACAATTTATTGTTTTTAGCAAAATTAATATTTTTAATGCAAATGAATAGTAATATGAACAATATCCATAAACAATAACTATAAACAGTACTAGAGAATAGTAACTATGAAAAATATCTTTAAAAAATTAATTTAGTTTAATTAATTTTGTGCTTTTAATATAATTAGGTTAATTATATTGGAGCTTTTCTCGGGCTTCATTCTATAAAAGAATTTAATTAATTAAATCATTAATTAATTAGTTTTAAGATTTTAATTGCCTACATCTATTTGTAATAAATTTAAATTGCTTTCAATCTTAAATGGAAGGAAAAATTAATAACATAAATTTTTTAAGTTGATGATATGTTTATTAATACAAAATTAGACTGCCAATACAAATTTAATATCTAATTGATAAACTGAGAGAAAAAATGAATAAGAAATAGGAAGTTGACCATAATACCAACTGCCAATTGCCATGCACGTGAAACTAGGATGATTTAATGTATAATGCTTAAGAAGTTAATTAATCGTACAATGCAACTGAACTAACTTGTTTTATTTTTGGTTTTACTCCATCATTTTTAAGTGGTTTTAAGAGTTCATGTCTTTAATTTTTTTAGCAAAAGTATTTATTTTTTAATTCAACATTGAGAACTTGGTGAAAGTGTCTGAATAAAATTAAACATCTATTAAGCATTTATTTCTGAAAAATTAAATTTTTTTACCTTATTAAAACGATATATTTATTTTTTTGTCAATTAAATTTACAAGAATAAAATTATAAAAGCAATGTTTAAAAGATATTTTATTTGAAGTCAAAGGCTAGCTTCTGCAGTAACGAACATTCCTAAAGCTCAGGTCTAGGGTTTGAACTTTATTAGATGCATGAGATATACAAAAATATATTTCATTCCAAACTAACAAGATTAAAAATAAGACTATTATTCATATTAAAAAAATGCCACTTAATAAACAGATTGTTCTTCTTACTCCAATAAATTACTACGCGTACAAAGGCAAAAGCAGAAAACAATGTTTTGAAAGCGTGAAAGAGACTCAGGAATGACCGAATGGTTCAGGATTAATAAAAATTCGAGTCTTTGTATTTTATATATTTTCAAATTAATATATAATTTGTATATATCTATCAAATAAGTCCCTAAACCGGTTGTTGGCCGAACTAGACTTTATAGTTATGTTGCTTGTGCTTACTTTTCCATAAACAATGGAAAAAAAAAACGAGAGAGAAAGAAGAAATATATAACAGAGAAATGAAAGTATAAATTTTTTTAATTTTAAATTATTCTTTATGAACTCACGAAAGTTAATTGGTCAAATAAATAAGAGGGGTGAGGTGAAATTTACCATGTACATACATTATAGTGAAAATGATAAAGAGCCCTAACATTAACACAATGACAATAAAAATAATTGTGAAACTCTGTGATTTAATAGTATTAATTAGAAAATAATTTTTTTCTACTTAACAATATAATACCATATAGTTTTACAATTGTTTATCGCCATTATATGAGAATTCTTTATTTTAAATATCAATACCTTATATATAAATAGTTGAGTCTGCCACCACCTGATTAAAGATCATTCTCTTGAGAATTTAACTGGGCCAATAATATTATTCCTCATATCATTAGAATCATATATATATATATATATAAACTCAAATAAAATCAAGAGAAATAACAAAATCAATTATATATAGGGCAAGCTATGAGTAGTATTGTAATATTGCAATATTCATAACTTTATTTCACATAAAATAATGCTAAAGAGACAAAGTACGTGATAGAGCGCTCACAGAATAACTAAATGATTGGCACCAGCTAGCCTTATTACAAAATTTTAAACACCAAAAATATATTTTATGGATCGAGAACACGGAGTGATGGGGCTAGCTAAGGGGAAACATAAGCAAGTAGCTCCTGGTCATTTCCAAATTTGGCCATAACTTCTTCCTCCAAGTGAACCCATGCCTCAATTCCATCTCCAGATTTGGTGTCAATCAAATGAATTATATTCTTATAAGGCAAACGACCCCAAGCAACCCACATAGGCTTCCCCAACCCAAAATCTGCTTCGTATACAGGAAACTTACATAAACTTGAGAAGAAGCAATAACCCAATTCTCCTCTGTCAACTATTTCACCATTCGTTATGACTAAGTCGGTGAGTTCTGAGTGTTCAAGCTTCATTACTTTCAGATAATCCTTATCTACTTTGCATATAGCGTCTCTGAACTTGTTTACCATTCGATCATCATCATCATTTTCTTCTAAAACTGTTACAGCAGCTCCAATAATATTCCCAAAAGAATCGTCCGGCAGCGGTGGTTCCATCCTCTTACGCAAATTCACTAGATGGACCAGCATATAAGGTCTTTCAGGACTAATCTTGATACGAGTAGAAGCCGCTAGACGACTCCATATAAAAGCTGACAATGCCTCAACACGGGTTGGGTATATCCCGTTGTCTAACCCATATTTGTCTCTAAGAGCAGTTATCTTAGGCCCCTCAAACAGAAATTTCTTCAGCACAATTTTCTTTGGCCTAGGATCGACACTCACGCCTGAGCTGCCACCTGCATCCTTGGGGGGAAAGAGCCTGGCGGCCGCAAATTCTGGAAAAACATTTTCACTCCCGCCACGAGCAGCAGCAGCCCAGTTTTTGGTAAACGTAATCAAAGACGAAGCATCTGCTATCTTGTGAGAAATCATCACAGCAATAGCAACACTGCCACAGTTAAACATGTTAACTTGAATGGCAATGGGTAAACCATTGATACTGACAACGTCTTTTTCCTGATCAAATGGGCGAAGTTTGTTGAACTCACTTGGAAGTTCGTTGATGATTTCTGAAAGTAGGCAGCTGACTTTAGCCTCCGAGAAAACGACTCCCTCATCGTTGCAATCTACATAGCTGTTCTTGACGCGTCCGGCTAAAGGATAGTACTTGGTTAGCACATTGGACAATGATGATTTAAGAGAGTTAATGAATAGGTGGTTGTTGTTGCTAACAAGTTTGTGATCATCAAGATGATAGAAGTACAGCAAAGACATATATAATGGCGGAGCGGTTTGATCAAGATAGGAAAAGTGGTAATGGCGAAGGTGATTTGGGGTTGGGGTTGATGGTTTGATCATTTCTCTAGAGATTGTTTCGACAGTGATTTTCATTTTTACGAGGAAGAGTTAAAATACCCAATGTTTCTAATTGGCTATTTCGGCTTTCTATATTCTTAAACTATGTTGATGAGTCTATTACTTACCGCTATGAAACTTATAAATAGAGTTGTAATGGTGAGAAAAATATGGTGCATGTTTTCTCTTTTTCTAGAATAAATTAAAATTTTAGTTTCTCGAAGTTTTCTTATACTTGACTTTTGAGTATAACGAATTGACATCCTTTCTTAATTTTTAAGCCAAATTTTTTTCACTTTTTTTTTTAAATCTACCAAAAAAATAGACTTAATTGTAAAAAAGTGAAAGAAATTTAACTGAATTGCCAAGAAAATTCAAAATTAAATTTGGCCATTCATTAAACTAAGAAAGGCGAGGAAGCGAAAAAAAGAAGGGAGGATCTTTGTCCAAGTGTAATAGCTTAATATGACTTATTTTTCTATGCAAATTTTATAACAATGACTAAAGTAAGATAAGGATGTATATATATCTAGATAATGGTAAAGAGTACGGTAATTAAAATTGACGTAATACTGAATAATATTTGGTGTATATGTAATATTCATGAATATATTTACTACAATTGTACTCTTTTTTTCCTTTTTTGGCTATGTTAAAAAAATATAATGGTGGAGCGGTTTGATCAAGATAGGAAAATCGGAAATGGCAAAGGTGATTAATTGGGGTCAGAGTTGATGGTTTGATCATTTCTCTAACCATCGTTTCAGCATTTATTTTCAATTTTAGGAGAAAAACTTAAAATGACCAATGTTGCCAATTAGTTATCTAGGTTTTCCGTATTCTGAAAATTACGTTGATGAGTCGATTACTCATCGTTATGAACCTTGTATATAGAGTTGAAACTCTCTTCTTTTTGCAGGTAATGGTAAGAAAAATGTGGTAAATATTTTCTCTTTTTCTAGAATGAAATTTTAGCTTTTCAAAGTTTTTCTATGGTTGCCTTTTGAGTATAATAAGCTTAAAGATTAGAATTCATTACTAAGCTCAGTTTTTGCTTAACACTAGATTAATGGTTATAATTTTATTTTTATTTTATTTTTTCATCTATTACTTAACAATGATTGATTAAGTAGGTACGAAAAGCTCAGTTCATTTGTCCTAGTCTTAATACAACTCCTTATATTGTCAAAATTTTATTATAATCATTGATAAATTTAACATTGAATAACATAAGGATATATATATATATATATATATATATATATATATATATATATATATATATATATATATATATATATATATATATATATATATATATATATGTTCCAATCCGGAATTTAAAAATGCGGGACCGTCCAGAAAAACGCATAAACCGTGCGGTTTAAGAGCTTTAAGTTTAAACTTTTAAAACTCTGCGATTTTAAAGTTTTCCAGGACATTTCCCGCACTTTATTATCCCGGACTAAAAAACAAATATATATATATATATGTTCCAATCCGGAATTATAAAGTGCGGGAATGTCCGGAAAAACGCATCAATCGTACGGTTTAAGTGCTTCAAATTGTAAGCCCTTAAAACCCTGTGATTTTAAAGCTTTCCCGGACTTTTCCCACACTTTAGGATCTCAGATCAGAAAACGACTATATATATATATATACTCATTTAATCCCTATATTTTGAATAAGTATCCATTTAGTCCTTACATTTTGAAAAATACATTAAGACACTACTATTGCTAAATACTTTTTCGCCCTTTTTTTTCTTTGCCATTACAATAATAATACCCTTGCTTCAATTTTGAAAGCATTAATTAATTTATCCATAAAAAAATTAATTAGAAAATTGACTAATAGTTGTCAAATTAAAAGAATTAGTTTTTTTAATACCCTTGTGACATTCTTTCTAATAAGTATTTAGAGATTAGTTAATACCAGCTAACTTCGCCATGCTTAATACCTCACCAAAGCAAACATACTCTTGCAAGGGTATTATTGTAAATGTAAAAAAAATAAAGGTAAGAATATCACATATGTAATATTAGGGTTATCTTGAGATATTTTCGAAATATAAGAGTTAAAGGGTACTTAACTCAAAATATAGGGATCAAACAAATATTTGTATTATATATTCGGATGATGGTAAAGAGCATGGTAATTAAAATGGACATAATATTGAATAATACAATGTATAGATGTTGTGTTTATGAATATGTTTATTACAAAGTGTACTATCCCTCTCTCTATTTTTCCTCTTTTTTTTTGGGTATCTTGAAAATAATTGGCCATATTTCAAAAAACAAAAAATGAAAAGCTATTGCTCTTGTTCTTTTCAAAATAAGATGGATAAATTAAAATTTATTTTTTAAAAATTTTATCAAATACCAATATTAACATTTAACTTCTTAAATTATCTTCGGCTACATCAAAAGAAATATCAAATGGTTAGGGGGGAGGCAAGAAAAAGAATGGATCATGGCCCCTGTAAGAAAAAAATTAATATACTCGGAAACTAAGCTATATAATAAGAGATCATTGTAGTACATGCTTGTATTTATCAAAATGCCAAAGTATATATTCCTTTAAAATAAGCTAATTTTAATTGTAGTACATGTTCGACTCTCTTCTTCTCTCTTATATTTCCAATTAAGCGGCTCTCTCCTTTTAAAACTTTAATTCTCAATTCTCACGTTTTTTAAATTCATTCTTTGAGAAGGTTAGTTTATTATTTAGCTTCTTTGTTTAATTTTCAAAAATGAGAGATGATTTCTTGCAAATTATTAGGTTACTTAAATCGTAAAGGAATTAAATTGCAGAACCTTTAGTTCAAAATCAACAACACATGAGTTCTGTTCCCTGAAAAAATGCACAGCCAAAGTTTTGCTAATTTTTTTTTCTTATTTCTGTATTTTTATACTTTTACTTGACGAGATATTTTGAGATAGAATGTGAAAATTTTATTGAAATATAAATATTATCAAATTTATTTCTTTTGAAGTATTTTATTTTTTCGTTAATAAATGCTTATTTAAGTTAGAAATTTATATCGTTTATATGTCTTCTATGCTTTCATCTTATCTTTCTCTAACTCATCTTTGAGAATACCTGTTGTCTACAATGAAATAAAATTCAAAATAGGATCTTTTTCTTTTTTTTAAACAAAAACGTTTATAGATTTTGGATGCAAAGTTAGTATTCCTATCATTTAACACGCCGTTTATTCATTGATTCTATGAAATTATATCATTAACGATAAATCAAAAAATTATTTTTTTCTAAATACATGGGAGATTGTCAATTGATGGTACATCATTTAAGATACAGGTAATAATTAAGCATATCATTATTCATTTTTTAAGTAAGGATTTTAATTAAGGCATTTTTTGCTTTTTACATTTGATGCATAGTTGGAATTTGAAGATGAAAAAGGAGAATTATTATTGCAAATCGAGTTACAGAAATGAGCTCAGCTTAGTATTTATAGTGGAATCTAATACTTGCTGAGTACTCTAATTACAGCTAAGCAATGTAACTAATAAGTAACTAACTTTGATCTAACTGAATTCAATACAATTAATAAGTACTGATTTGTTAACTAATTGCTGCATGATCCAGCTGCATGGGAATCTCTTCATAACAGTTTTGCCATCTGGAACCTCCCAACTTCTCACGTGTACATTTCACTTTCATTCACAGACTAACTACTGGATTTACAGCTGGCTTGATTCCAGCTGGCACTCCAACGTGTGTTGCATTTGATTCAGCTTCATCAGCTAATTCAACACCCCTTCTCGAACTTAAGTCTTTTGGAAAGACTTTAAGTTTGCTTTTGAAGAAGCTAAATTTAGGATATGTAAGAGGTTTAGTTAATATATCAGCAACTTGATCATTTGTAGACACAAAAACAATTTCAACCTCTTTCCTCTCAACTTTGTCTCTTACAAAGTGAATATCTATTTCTTACAAAGTGAATATCTATTTCAATGTGTTTATTCTTAGAATGCATTACTGGATTTGTAGCTATAGCAACTGCACTTGTGCTGTCACTTAGCAGTAGTGGAGTACTCTGAAGTCTGATGTCTAGTTCCTTAAGAATTGAGCAGATCCAAGTCAATTCTGAACAAGCCAATGCCATAGCTCTGTATTCTGACTCTGCTGATGATTTTGATATTATGCTCTGCTTCTTTGAACTCCAGTTGATTAAGTTTTCACCCAGAAAAACACAGTAGCCACTAGTTGATCTTCTGTCGTCAATATCACCACCCCAATCTGCATCAGTATACATTACAAGATCCAGAGAATCAGATCTCTTGAAGGTTAAGCCATAATCTATAGTTTCCTTGAGATACCTTAGTACTCGTTTGCAAGTAAGCCAGTGAGGTTGTAAAGGGTTAGCCATGAATTGACTTAGCTTGTTTACAGCATATGCAATTTCAGGTCTTGTTAACACTGCATACTGTAATCCTCCAATAGCTTTCCTGTATTGAGTTGCATTTGTAAAATCTTCACCCATGTTTTTACTAAGCTTTTCTGTTGTGGCCAAATGAGTATCAGTTCCATTGCATTCTTTCAAGTCAAACTTGGCAAGCAGATCTTTTATGTACTTTGACTGGGATAATACTAAAGTATCATCATTTTTAATCACTTCAATACCAAGAAAGAAATTAAGATTCCCCAAGTCTTTTTAAGAGCAAAGGTGCTGCTAAGGTTATTGATAAGTTGTTCTATTTCAGCATTATTGTTTCCAGTCACTATTATATCATCAACATAAATCAACAGCATAATCACATCATTCCCACTTCTTTTAAAAAATAAGGATGTGTCTGATCTGGTTCTAGTAAATTTCCAAGACTCCAGAACTGACTTGAGTTTATCAAACCATGCTCTTGGTGCCTACTTCAATCCATAGAGAGCCTTTGTCATCTTACACAAATGATTTGGATGCTCTAAATTTTCAAAGCCTTCTGGCTGAGGCATGTAAACAGTTTCACTTAGCTCCCCATTGAGAAATGCATTGTTGATATCTACTTGTCTCAGCTTCTAGTTGTTTATAACAGCAAGACTTAGTATAATCCTTATGGTTGCTGCCTTGACAACAGGACTGAAAGTTTCTTGATAATCAACCCTTTCTGTTTGTAAAAGCCCTTTTGCCACCAAACGAGCTTTGTATTTGTTGATTGATCCATCTGGATTTTGCTTCACTCGATAAATCCATTTGTTCCCAACCAACTTCATATTTTTTTGAAGAGGAACTAAACACCATGTCTGATTTCTCATTAAAGCACTGAACTCTTCCTGCATTGCTTGTTTCCACTGATGGTTATTCAAAGCTTCAGCTACACTTGAAGGTGTGTCAAGAGACAGGGACTTTTCAGTGTTGTACAATTTTGGTTTGAATATGCCATTTTTGGCTCTAGTTGTCATAGGATGTGAAGGTCCAGGTTGATATATAGGCTGAGATGTTTCTGGAATTTGAGTGTTTGGTTCAAAATGATTTGAAAAAGAAGTTTGTTGGGATTCAGGTGTGCTGATTTCATTATCATGCATTGAATTTATTTGTTCAAGGTTGTTGTTAGGATTTTGTTCATTAGAAGGATCATCTAAGTTAGTTGTGTCTTCTAATGAACTTGTACTTGCTGCTATTACCTCATAATTTTGGGTTTCTGAAGGAAATGATATTGAGATAAACTTGCTAAATGTGTTTGCAGGTTCTGGTGTACGAGTGGACTTTGAGACTATGAAACTTGGATCATTTTGGAAAGGGAAAGAATTCTCATTGAAGTTGACATGTGCAGCAATATAAATTCTGCCATTTGAGTTTAGACACATATAACCCTTGTGCAAGTTACTGAAACCTAAATGAACACATTTTGAGGTATGAAAATTAAACTTATGACTATTGTATGGTCTTATGAAAGGGTAACACTCACAACCAAAGGTCTTAATTTGAGAATAACTTGGTTTCTTGGAATAAAGGGCCTCAAAAGGTGTTTTGTGATTCAATGTAGGTGTACTGATTCGATTGACAAGATAAATAGCATTATAGAATGCTTCCCACCAAAACTTAAGAGGTATATCAGCTTGAGCAAATAGTGTCAGTCCAGTTTCAACAAGGTGTCTGTGTTTCCTCTCAGCCTTCCCATTTTGGTGGTGTGTATAAGGGCAAGAATATCTTATAGTTATTCCTTCATTTCTGAGGTAAGGTTCAAAAGCTCTGTATTCCCCTCCCATGTCACACTAAAGTGTTTTGATTTTCAGCTCTAGGCTTTTTTCAATTTGGTTTTTAAAGACAATGAAAGCTGACAGTGCTTGAGACTTACTAGCTAATCCATAAATCCAGGTGTAGTTAGTTTTGTCATCAATGAAAGCAATGTAATATTTGAACCCCTGGTTTGAAATGGTTTGTGCTGGACCCCAAAGATCACTGTGAATAATCTCAAGGGCAGTAGATGATTTTGATTCACTACTTTTGAAAGACAGTCTGTGCATCTTTCCATATTGACAGGCTTTGCAAAAAGACAACTCAGACATTTTATTGCCAAACGAGATATTACAAGCTGATAATGTTTTCCTAAGATCAGAAACATTTGGATGACCTAATCTCATGTGCCAAAGATCAAGAGTTTGGTTGATTCTTTGATCTTTACAGCTTGTACAAAGTTCTTTAGAAACAACAGACATCATGGACTCTGGTTTATTTATTTTACAAACTGAAAGTAGACTAGAATGTGAAACTGAAGATAATAAAATAGACTTGACTTGAGAGTGATTTAGAGGCAGGTTCAGCAGCTTGTACAGTCCATCTTTAGCCACACCTTTCATGAGAACAATCCCCCTTCTCTTATCCTTAACAACACAATATGTTTTGTCAAATTCAATGCATATATTGTTATCACTCAAGAGTTTTGATATGCTAATTAAATTTTTGGTTATTTGTGGTACAAAAAGAATGTGGTTTAGTTTAATGTATTTCTGGATATCAGGTTCAAGTGTGCAAAGCAATGTATAACCAACAGAAACAATTTCAAGTTTTGAACCATTACCTACTGCAAGCTGGTGATTTCCTTTGTACTCAGAACTTATGCTTAAGTTGTTGAGATTATTAGTAACGTGATCTGTTGCTCCACTGTCAAGATACCAGCCTCCACTTTTAGTTTCTGCACTTTCAGCCACATAAGCACTTCTTTTGTTCCCTACAACATTAGGCACATAGTTTTTCTTAAACCTATACCAGCAGTTTACAGCAGTGTGATTCTTCCTGAAGCAGATCTGACATGGTCCTTTAGGTGTTTCTTCATCAATGTGAGCTTTTCCTTTCATTTTCTCCTGTGCTGGATTAAAATTGCCTCCACCAGAATTACTTCCATATTGCCTTCCATTCTGATTGGTAACATTTCCAGTGTTATTGAAATTTGGTTGCCAATTTCTCCTCTGGTTTCCCCTGTAGTAAGCAATGTTTGCTTGAAAATCCATTCCACTGACAGAATTCTGATGTTCAATCCTACTTTCTTGACTCAACAGCATGCCATAAACCTCTGATGGAGTTATGCTTTCTGATTTAGCATTGATTGTAGCAACAATGGAGTCATACTCAGGTCCAAGCCCAGCAAGTAAACACAATACAAAGTCATCATTACTCATATGATTTCCAGCAGCTCTTAGTGGATCCAGATTCAACATCATCTTAATATAATATTCATGAATACTCATCGATCCCTTTTCTAGTTGTCTGGATTTGAGTTCTTAAGTGAAGAACTCTTGACCGAGACCTAGCACCAAACTATTCAGAGAGTGTTTGCCATACCTCTAGAGATGAGCTTGCTCCAATGACAGCACTTAACACTTCTTCACTCAGAGTTGAAAGCAGCCAGCTCATGAGTTGTTGATAAGCTTTTCTCCAGATTTGAAACTGCGGATTTACCACAGTGATCACAGTTTGATCGTTATCGACATTAACAACCATTCTACTTGGAGGATGATAGGACTTAGGGCTAAATTAGGGCTAACTTTTATTGATTAAATCAAAAGAAAATAAACAATCAATCCTGACCTACAATTCGAGAGGTAGGTCAATCACTCCCAAAACTCCTAATGGTTCCTAATACCAGACAAAACTCAACATAAACCCTAAATGACTTCATAATCTCTTATTTATAGCTAAACCCTAATTAATAATAAAGTTATTAAATTGCCCCTGCCCCTAAAATTACTAAACAGCCCCTGCCCCTTTATATTTGCGCCTAACATAAATTTTTATCGGCCTTAGTAAGCATAGCACGGCTCGGATTTCCTGCTTCAGTCCCTTCATAAAATTCCCTTCCAACACTGCCTTTGAGATGTCCACTAGACATCCCGACAACAGCTCAAACTTTTTCCTATACTCCATGACCGTTCTCTCCTGGGTCAAGGCAAAAGTTCATGCAAATCCCCTTCTTGAGTGGCCTAAAATCTCTCCAATAGCCGGTCCTTAAATTCACCCCACGACCTCAATGGTTGTCGTTGTTCTCGCCATTGAAACCATGCAAGTACCTTTCCCTCCAAACATAATGTCGCTGCCATTAATTTTTCCCTCTCTGAGAGTCCATTGATGGTGAAATAGCACTCTACCCTATACACCCCTCCATAAGCATCCTCGCCTTCGAAAATAGGCATTTTCAGTTTTCTTACCCTAGAATCCGCTCCAAATTAAGTCTGACCCGCCCAATTTCGTGCCATTAGAGGTCGCCAAACTCCCGAATCTACTCTAGTGTCTGCAAATCCCGAAGACCCAACCTAAAATTCTCCTTGCCCAGCCCCATATTGGGCTGAAATCCCTCGCCCAACTGCATTCCTGTCATAACCGCTTCCTTTCTTGCAGATAACCCCTCTTCCTGGCCATCTGCCCCTAAATACGACCTGTCCAGACCCAAAATCGCCCTGCCCAGGCCCAAATCGAGCCTGCCCTGGCCCACAGCAGCCCTGCCCAACCCAAAATTCGGCCTGCCCAGGCCGTGTCTCACCCCCAAATGCCGCCAAGTCGCCAAGCCCGTCCACCCCCGAATCTTGCGTGCCCCATTCCAATGCCGAAGCACCGATTCCCAACCCTAAACTACCTCCTCCAGCCGCGTAACCCTCAGATCCACCGTCCCCTGCCGCAACCCAGTGTCCTTTGCCACACCCAACACTAGGAAAGGCTCCCATAGGCCGTAAGTACCCTAGGCTAACCTCCCTGCCACCAAATCCGCCGTGAACTGTTGCCCCTGGCTGTGCAAGATTGGTGGTTTTCGTGTTGCCCGATCCTTCTACCACCACACCGTTTTGGCATGTTGATACTGCCAATGGTCGGTTGAGGTGGAGATCTATCAATTTCAACAACATGGCTTCAAGGGATGAAAATTTTTGTTAAACGTTATTAAATCGCTTGGCAATGGTGGCCTTGAGCGATCCAATCTCCACTTCCAATTTTTCTTCAAGTGCGTCCACTTTCTTTGATGCCATTGTCTCAGGATTCTTGCTCTGATACCACTTTGATAGGACTTAGGGCTAAATTAGGGCTGACTTTTATTGATTAAATCAAAAGAAAACAAACAATCAATCCTGACCTACAATTCGAGAGGTGGGTCAATCTCTCCCAAAACTCCTAATGGTTCCTAATACCAGACAAAACTCAACATAAACCCTGAATGACTCCATAATCTCTTATTTATAACTAAACCCTAATTAATAATAAAGTTACTAAATTGCCCCTGCCCCTAAAATTACTAAACAGCCCCTGCCCCATTATATTTGCGCCTAACATAAGTTTTTATGGGTCTAACAGAGGATTCTTAGTATTATCAGTCAGATCTTCAAGTTCGTTTGCATTGATCGTAGCAATAACTTGAGATCGCCATACAGGTAATTGTTGTTTGTAAGCTTGATCGGAGTATTGAAAATCAGAGAGTTAACTGATGAGTTGTTGATTGAGTTTGTGATTGGATTTGCAGTTGAGCTTGAAGCTCGAGTGCTTGTAGCTTGAAATTCATTATTTGCCATTTTAACGACTGGCTCTTATACCAAGTTGGAATTTAAAGATGACAAAGAAGAATTATTATTGCAAATCGAGTTACAGAAATAAGCTCAGCTTAGTATTTATAGTGGAATTTAATACTTGTTGAGTACTCTAATTACAGCTAAGCAATGTAACTAATAAGTAACTAACTCTGATCTAACTGAATTCAATACAATTAATAAGTACTGATTTGTTAACTAATTGCTGCATGATCCAGCTGCATGGGAATCTCTTCATAACAGTTTTGCCATCTGGAACCTCCCAACTTCTCACGTGTACATTTCACTTTCATTCCCAGACTAACTACTGAATTTACAACTAGCTTGATTCCAGCTGGCACTCCAACGTGTGTTGCATTTGATTCAGCTTCATCAGCTAATTCAACAATGCTTAATACAACATATTTCAAATAATATATTTCATGTGGTACTAGTCGCGTCCCACTTAAGACTGATGTTAATGTGATGCATGTTTCTTCTTTATTGCTATCTAATCTTTCTTTCACCCATCTTTTGAGAATAGCGATGGCCACAACGTAAAAAAATCCTAACTGTAGTAAAATTTGGGTAAATTGATACTTTCAATTAATTAACATTTTGTGCATGTCCTGACTTTAAGGCGAACATTTTAAACTAATAAATTTATAAGTACATTATTGAAACATGTTTGTAGTTTCATTTAGAACCCGTCAATATATAAATTAATAATGTATTAATATGCGATTAAATCTATACAAATAATCAATCAATATTTACATGCTAACAGGAAATTAAATCGATTGATTTACATTATGCACTCTTGATCATATAGGAGATTAAAAAAGACTATCGTATCTCCTAAAGGATTTTGGACGATTGATGCCCTGAGATTCGATAAATAATTTTAAAGTAAATTGAAGATTGATTAAACAAAAATATGTTTGATTGAGAGAAGGAAGCCGATTTTAACATGGCATGGGAACCGTGACAATCTATCTAAGGATGGCAATTTTCTCCACAAACATTTATTTGTTTGCTAAAACTACTTGTTGAGGTTAATTTTGCGAGTAATAGGTAGACTTAGTAATATAAATTAAAACGCATTGCACATAATGGGTGAGCTTGGTAAAGAAGGAAAGCTGGCAGATATCCACGTAGGTAACTGATATCCCACAATAATTTTATTTTTAATATTTAAACATAAAAGTTTACAAGTTAAAATTAAAAAAAAATGTTAGACTTAATCCTAATTTCCTAAACCTAAAAGCAACCAGCTGCAACTACTCCCATCAAGCAAACATAAAAGTTTACATTCCATTCTTGGGCATGCAGTCGCGTACCACGTCACCTCTCTATGCTGTGCTATTATCCTTTAACCTTAATGATGACAACGTTTATAAAAGATATGCTGTCTTTGGCATTTTACAACATCAATTTGTTAAATTATGCCGTTGATATTGTGCTGTACACAGCCAATTTTGTTGAAGTGGTGATCTTGTCTGCATCCAGCCTGGAAAACTCAAGATACCCAATGTTGCTAATCGGCTGTAATTGTTTAAGTTGCCTCAATTCTTTCAAAGTCATGGTTGGGCGGTGCCAAACCATGAACATTTCTCAAATTGGCCACCCAAAATTAAAGTCCAAGGAGGTGCCGCCCAAGGAAAATAAAAACAAAAGGGAAAAAGAAGAAAGAAGACAAATGAGGAAGAAGAAAAAGAAGAAAGAGGAAGAAAAAAAATGAGTGCCGGGCCAAAAAAGAAGAAGAAAAAAATAATAATATTATTATAATAAAGCATGAACAGTAGCCAAGTTTTGGCTATAAAAAGAGGCTCCTCCTCTTCATTTCTACATCCAATTTTGTGAGAAACAATTCCTGCAGAGCAGAGAGTTTTGAAGAGCTTAAATAATAAAAGCTCTTGTTTTAGTGTTTGAGAGTTTGGGTGTATTGGAGTTTTGGGTAGTGAGACAAAATATCACAATACTTGTAACTCCTTTTCACTAGTAAAATATTTTCTTTCTGTTTTCGCCCGTGGATGTAAGCTAAAAGCCGAACCACGTAATTCATGGTGTCCTCTTTTGTGTTTATTATTTATTTTCTTCCAATTTTATTTTAATTGTATGTCTACTTCACTTATCAATTTCCTAACAGTGGTATCAGAGCTATTGGTTATATTTTTTGGAGTCGAATACTGTTCACATAAGGGGTATTGTTCACGTATACAGTACTATTCACATATACAGTATTGTTCACGTATACGATACTATTAACATATACGGTACTATTCACGTGAAACGGTGGGAGCGATCCTTGTATTGGCGGTGCAAAGCAGGGAATAGTGGTGTGAGTAAAGCAACTGTGTGGTTTTGTACATGTTTAGGAAAGTTTTGTCACAAAGGCGGTAAGAGCCTAAGGAGTCTAGGTTTTAAATGAGACCGTTGTGACCCCTCTAGTCTTTCCTGAAAACTTTCCTGGTGTGCATATTCACACATACTCACAACTATTCGAGGTGATACACTAGTTTGTGTACAATATTTATCAACAAAATGGCTGCAAAGTATGAAATTGAGACGTTTAACGGAAATAATTTTTCGTTGTGGAAAATGAAGATGAAAGCTGTATTGAGGAAAAATAATTGTTTGACAACAATTGGAGAAAGACTCATGAAGATAACTGATGACAAGTGGAACGAGATAAATGGCAACGTCATTTCTAATATACACTTGGCACATGCAGATGGAGTATTATCCAGTATGGCAGAGAAAAATACAGCGAATGAAATATGGGATACTCTCACAAAATTGTATGAGGCTAAGTCATTACACAACAAAATCTTCTTAAAGAGGAAACTCTATATTCTTCGAATGGCGGAATCTACAATGGTGACCGACCACATCAACACCTTGAAGACTTTGTTTTCACAACTCACAACGTTAGGTCATAATATATAGGAAAATGAACGTGCAGAGCTTTTACTTCAAAGTCTACCATATTCGTATGATCAACTCATCATTAACCTGACAAACAACAATCCAGAGGACAGTTTGGTTTTCGACGATGTTGCAGCCTCCGTATTAAATGAGAAGAGCAGGCGGAAAAATAAGAAAAACAGACAAGCAAGTTCGCAGCAAGCGGAGGTGCTATCAGTGACGAAAGGGAGATCAACGGAACGTGGCCCCAGTGGGAGTCACAATCATGGTAAATCAAAATTTAGAAGTAAGAAAAATGTTAAATGCTACAATTGTTGTAAGAAATGGCACGTCAAGAAAGAGTGTTGGAATAACCAGAAGATAAAAGAGGGTAAAGAACCTGAGTCATCAAATGCTCAGGGGTGTGTAGCAAGTACCTCGGATGATGGCGAAATTCTCCACAGCGAGGCAACAACTGTTTCAAAAGGCAGAAAATCACTATCTGATGTCTGGCTTATAAATTCAGGAGCTACCTGACACATGACCTCTCGGAGAGAATGATTCCAGACATATGAACCTATCTCAGGAGGATCTATATATATGGGTAATGATCATGCCTTGGAGATTGTTGGCATTGGTACTATTAAAATAAAAATGTTTAATGGTACAATTTGCACAATTGGGGAGGTACGACATGTCAAATGCCTGAAGAAAAATCTATTGTCTTTAGGACAAATGGATAGTCATGGGTACAAAACTCATGTGGAGAATGAAATTATGAAGATTATTAAAGGTGCGCTTGTATTAATGAAGGCAGAAAAGATCGGTGCTAATCTATTCATGCTTAAAAGAGAAACACTATAGGAGGCTGATGCGTGTGTCGCGTCAAATGAAGAAGAGTCAACGATAATGTGGCATCTCAAACTTGGCCACATGACAAAACAAGGTTTGAAGATTCTTTTTGAACGAAAATTACTTCCAGGGCTCAAATCGGTAAGTTTACCATTTTGCTAGTATTGTGTTATAAGTAAACATCATAGATTAGATTTCAGTAGATCTATTATTAGAAGTAAATGCATTCTAGACTTGATTCATTCTGATGTTTGGGAATCACCAAATATATCCATGGGAGGTGCAAAGTATATGGTGAATTTCATTGATGATTATTCTAGGAGATGTTTGAAATATAAGTGTGCAACCCAAGAGGGGGGTGAATTGGAATTTTAAAAATTATCCTAGCAAATCCACACAATAAGCAATCTAATGTCTTAATAAAAATTAAAAGCAATAAGTTCAATAAAAGCACAATAACTAATGAGTAAGGAAGAAGAGAAACAAACACACGAATTTTTACGTGGTTCGGCAAATCCCGCCTACGTCCACGCCTCCAAGCGATCCAAGCTTGAGGATTTCACTATCCAAGCCTTTCCAAGGCTTCAACCGTTTACAATTGACTTCAAGGTGTCAATGAACCTTTACAACAAAGAGATTATCTCCCAATCTCTTCACTCAAGTGTCTCACACACTCAAACTCTTACAATTGAGATGAAGACATGAAAGTTACGTTGAAACTCACTCAATGAGTAGATATTAAAAAATGAAGAACAAGGAATGATTCAATGTTTTGTGTTTTGTAAGTTGAAGGCTCAAGATATCTCAGGTGCTTTTTGTTTATGCTTGTTGGAGAACTTGAAAATGAGTTGGATTTGAGTTTATATAGTTTGAGCTAAAAAAACTAGCTGTTATGCACATTTTGGTCATAACCGGCTTACCGTTTATGGACATCCGGTTAGCCGCTTAATGTTACCGTTATAGCCACAATTTTAAATTTCTGAACATCCAGTATGCCGCTTTGTCAAATCCGGATAGTCGTTTATGTTCCAGAAGCTTACTGCCCAACAATTGGATTACCGTTTGTCAGGATCCGGTTAGCCGCTTTCAATTCGGATAGATTCTGCCCAAAATATGGCTTGCCGGTTTTTCACATCCGGTTAGCCGCTTGCTACAGTGACTGCTACAGTGAATTATTTTTTAAAATTATATTTTTACCCCAAAACTTTATAAAATTATATTATGACCCAAAACATTATGAAAGTTTGCAAATATGTCCAATTTCAGAATTTTAAATAATGCTTTGTCAATCCCAAAACTTTCTGAAATTATGATTTCGCCAAACTATGTGAAATTATAGAATGACCCAAAAATATTTAAATAGTTTCAAATAGGTCCAAATCTGGAATTTAAAATACTATCAAAGATTTTAAAATACTTTCATTTTAGTCCAAGATACTTTAATTCCATAACATCATTTTCTTATTATAAAAGCGCAATTCATAAATCTTTACTTAATCAATACATGTGGTTTGTTATCATCAAAATCAATACTTATAGTCATATAGACTAACAATCTCCCCCTTTTTTATGATGACAAAACACGTTATAAAAAATTAATCTAGTTATGAAAAGCTCCCATTTAATCAATGCAAGGTTAAAAAAAAATTGATTTGAAAATTATTTAAAACAGACTCCCCCTGCATGCATGCATACTCCCCCTGGATACATGCATATTTTTATAACACTTTTTATAACACATAATAATTATTCTCCTCCTTCACCATCAAAAAGAATAAAAGAATAAGAGAATAAGAGAATAAGAGCTCCCCCTATCAATCATCAAAATCGCAATATAAGCACATTAGTTCAAAAATATCCATAAGCATAAGGAAATCCATATAATCCATAACAAACAATCAAAACAAATCCATATTATCCAAAACAAAACCATATCATCCAAAAAAAATACATAATCCAAAAGCATAATAACCATCCATAGAGTCGAAAATAAAATAACATAATGCAGTAAATGAAATGTAGGTGTGTCCAAATACAAGCATAAGAAAACTACTCAGGTGGTGAGGATGGAGGTGGATACGGATATGGAATGCCAAAGTGCTCAAAGAGAAGGCATTGTCAATGAATAAACTGCTGTTGAAACTCAGTCTGCCGCACTGAGAGTGTCTGCACCTCATCCATAAGCTGCTGAAGAGTAACATCTTCAGAGGTAGGAGGCTGTGGAGGTGATGAAACGGATGCAAAGACATCAGGAGCTGAAGCAATCATGGGAGGATCTCGGCATCTACGCTGCCCCCAAAATGAGAGTGAGAAAATGGGTAGCTGATCGGCTAGAACCACAGTATTAAGTGGCCGATCATCACTTGGAGCAAGAAAGGTAAACTTGTTCTCAGCGTATTTGACCCAAGTGCCATTTTTCCACTTAAAGCCTAAGCCGAAAATAGCATCATCCCCGATACCCTTAGACGGTCTACACGACGGTTCTTTAATTGGTACATCAAAAAATTTCAGGATTCGGGTAATGAAATGACCATATGGAAGGGAGCGGGTAATCAACTTAGGTATACTGAGCATGTTTCGGACAATGGTATTTCCTAAGTCGACTTGACGATGTCTAAGAATACAATCAATTAACGTGACATCCATATGAGAGACCTCATCCAAATGGCCTGATCTAGGAAGGACAATACTCTGAATAAAACGAAGTAATATCCGAGTTTGAAGACAAAGACATTGGGTGCGAAAATGGATAGTACAATCTTCATCAGAAAGGTCGACACGACGACATATATTCTTAACAGCATCAATATAAACATAGTCATCAATGTCAGGAGGTTTCCTAGGTGAAAAAATTCCTAGGCCATCATCAGAAGATCCTAGGATGGAGTTCAACTCCGAATCATCAAACTCAATCAAAACTCCTCCAACTGTGGTGATTACTCGATTCTATTTCTCCGCGGAACAATCCATATTCGAGTAAAACACTTTCACCAAGTCAGGATATACATTTTCCTCAACAACAAGTGAATTAAGCCAACCAACATCTTCCAACAATTGCAATAAAGTTCTATTGCTAATACTAAGATGATTTAACCAATCCGGTAAAACAAAAAATAGTTTGGAGTGCCTCACGAGTCATGAACTGTTGGTGAAATCGTTTGGCTAGATGTTTCTTGTTCTGAAAGTGTGTGGACTCGAAATTGGAGTGATCGGAGGTGCCCCCTGCTTGCCGTGACCGGTTGGTTGGTTGAACCGGTTCTTTGCCTTTTCTTCGAACCGGCCGAGAGCTTGACATTTTGATTTTGATGGATTTGGAGTTGAAAAAGATAAAGAGAATGAAGATGATGAAGATTGAAAGAGATTTTGAGAAGCAATTTGAATAAAAAAACGGCTTGAGAGTGAGAAATTTAGAGAGAGAAAAGTTCGGTTAAACCCTAGGTTGAAATTCGGATCTAGGGATTTAGATGTTGAAAATGAATTTTGAGGATGGTTTTGAGTACTTAACGAGATGGGGAATGATTTTTTAGACTCAATTTGATGCGAGAAAGGAAGAGGATGATGGATTTTGGAGTGAGAAAGAGAGAGAAGCAAACGATTTTTAGAGAGAGAGGGAGATCCGGAATGCCGAATGAGTGAGGAAGATGAACAAAACTAAAATCCCTCGAATCCGGCTTGCCGGATTTCACTAACCGGCTAGCTGGTTAGTGACCAGAAACTACAAAGCCGAAAACGGCTTACCGGTTTGACTTGAACCGAAAATCCGGTTATGCTCCAGCAAGTCCTTCACTCGAATCCGGTTTTCTGGATATCACAAACCGGCTTGCCGGTTGGATCCAAAAGATAGCACATTAAAACCGGCTTACCGGTTTCCTTAACCGGTTGGCCGAATGAATCCAGAATGTTGCCAAAGTGCAGCTCGAATCCGGATTTCTGGATTTAAAGAACCAGCTATCCGGTTAAATCCAGTGAAGGCCATACGCGAATTCGATTTTCCGGATTGATAATCCGGTTATCCGAATATTGACCCGAGAGCAACCAAAGATAATGCAGCTCACCGATTTGAAAAATCCGGTTATCCGAAATTTGTTCCAAGAGAAATTAACAAGAAAAAAGGTTTTCCGGATGAGAGAAAGTGGTATACCAGTTTAGACTAGGAAATCTATTTGGCTCCAATTAATTTTTGGCAAGCTCTTCTACTTGTATGACACACACCATTTTATTTTTGGCTTTAAAAATTGATTAATTTTAAATCATTGTGAGATTTAAAACTTTTCAATAAGCCATTTAATGCATGAAACATAAAATTATAAGCATACCAAGCTATCTCATTCATGAAGCATAAATCCATATAATAATAAACATATCAAGCTATGTAGTAAAATATAGATTAAGATTCAACAATCATCATTCTAAGCTCATGTCTTATCTTTATAAAATGCTCTTCGCAAAGAGGTTTTGTAAAGATATCCGCAAGTTGATTTTCAGTGGAAACAAATTTAATTACAACATCTCCTTTTTTAACATGATCTCCAAGGAAATGATGTCTAATTTCTATATGCTTAGTCCTAGAATGTTGAATGGGATTCTTGGAAAGATTTATAGCACTAGTATTGTCACACAATATAGGTATTTGATCAAGTTTAATGCCATAGTCTCTAAGGGTTTGTTTCATTCAAAGAATTTGTGCTCAACAACTACCTGTGGCAATATATTATGCCTCGGTGGTTGAAAGCGCAACCGAGTTTTGTTTCTTACTAAACCAAGAGACAAGTGAATGACCTAGGAAGTGATATGTTCCACTAGTACTTTTTCTATCGACCTTATATCCAGCAAAATCGGCATCCGAATAACAAGTTAAATCAATATGAGTTCCCCTAGGATACCAAAGGCCAAGATTAATTGTGCCAATCAAATATCGAAAAATGCATTTGACAGCAAGCATGTGTGACTCTTTAAGACAAGATTGAAATCTAGCACACAAGCATACACTAAACATAATATCAGGCCTACTAGCAGTCAAGTAGAGTAAGGATCTGATCATACCTCGATATGTCTTGATATCAACTTCCTTACCTTTCTCATCTTTGTCCAGCTTGATGGTAGTACTCATAGGAGTGCTCTTTGTCGTTCCATTATCATAGCCAAATCTTTTGAGTAGATCTTTCACGCACTTGGCTTGATTTATGAAAATTCCTTCCTCGTTTTATTTGATTTGAAGTCCAAGGAAGTACTTCAACTCTCCCATCATACTCATCTCAAATTTTTTGCTCATACATGATGAAAAATCATTACACAACAACTCATTAGTAGAACCAAAAATAATATAATCAACATAAATTTGAACAATAAGTATATCTTGGTTCTTATGCTTAACAAAAAGAGTTGTGTCCGCTTTTCCCATCGAAAAATCGTTATCCAACAAGAAGTTTTTAAGCCTATCATACCAAGCTCTAGGTGCTTGTTTTAGACCATACAAATCCTTGGATAGCTTATACACATGATCTGGAAATTTTTCATTTTCAAAACCAGGAAGTTGTTTCACATAAACTTCCTCCATAATATAACAATTTAAGAAAGCACTCTTGACATCCATTTAATGCAAAATAAAATCCTTATGACATGCATATGCTAACAACAGAAGATTGGGCTAGAAACGGAAACTGTTGGGGTGAAACGAGAATTATGAAAGATATGGGGACAAAAGAGAATTTAAGAAAAGGAAAAGGGGGCAAACGAAATTTTACATATAAGAGAAAAATAAAAACGGAAAAACAAACCAAATAAAAACCTTTTCCCCGGCAACGGCGCCAAAAACTTGACACAACTTAAAAGTAAATTTTAACTCCCAAGTATAAGAGTGTCTTGTTGTATTATAACTCGGTGAGTCCGAGGTCGATCCACAGAGAAAAGATTTAATTAGTTTATTTTATTTTATCTAAAAATTGAAATTAAAAATTGAATATAAACAACTTAATTTAAATGAAACTATGGAATTGAACTAGTTAGGGTTATGGATCCACTCTTAGAAATAAATAAAACTTAATAAATTCTTTTTGCCAATTTGTTTTAGATTTATTACTCAAAAGATTAATTATACAAATTATTATTATTTTCCCTTTAATTTTATGATGGATTAAGTATTTATTGTGCCAAAATTTAATTTGTCTACAATAAGTCAAAATACCATTTCACCATGCCTTATATTAAGATCTTAAGAATTTATTGTGCCAAATTCATTTGTTTGTCTACAATAAATCAAATTTTCAAAATATAAAACATGTATAAAATTAAATAGAAAATAATTTAATTTATAAAATTAAACATAGAATTTGATTAAATCATATTTATTTCTTAAGAGTTTCACCTTCCCCTAACTAATATTATTTAGTTAAGCATAATTAAAATAAAAAGAAGTAGTAAAATTGAATTACTTATAATTAAAAGAAATAAAAACAACTAAAATTGGAAATAAAACTAATTTTATTAATGAAAATAATTATACAAAATATTAAAAACACACCTGGAAATCAAGATTATAAGGAGATGGAGAGAATTTGAGAAGAAGAGAGTTGTAGAGAGATGATTAAAACATAAAAATGAGACTCTATTTATAGAAAAATAAATTCATAATCCAGTGCTTTGCGGTCCATCATAGGCTTCATGCATGTGCTCCTCACAACCCTTAGATCAAGATCCAATGGCTGGTCAAACTTCAAAAGTCAACATCACACATGGCATCATTTGACTCGTCCGATTTACCCAAAGAACGGTTGAGATTTGGCGGGTTAATGGGTGGATCGGGTCGACCCAAATACAAAGATTCGGATCCTCCAACTTGCTTCACCAACCATTGCCACGTGGCACAATCATGGCCATTGAATCATGAACGGTTGAGATTTAGTCAAGATTGCCAATTATCCCATGCACTCATATCTATTGTAAGCTCATTTCATCATCCAATCAGTGCTCGGTCAACAGGAAAAGTCAACTTTTTTTACACAAGCCCAATTTTAAGCCGATCTTGACTGATCTTAAGGTTTTCGGACCTCCGGAATCCAAATTTGACCTCCGTTTATCTGTTTGGAGCCTCGAAGTACGTGAAATTAATAATTTTCCTAATAAACACATAAAAATACACAAAATTAAATATATTTAAAACATAATTAATAATTCATAATATATTACATAAACACAAATATAAATTATAACATAAGCATAAAATAACATATTATCGCTTGATAATTAAACAATTTTTAATACTAATCACAACCCAAGAGGGGGGGTGAATTGAAATTTTAAAAATTATCCTAGCAAATCCACACAACAAGCAATCTAATGTCTTAATAAAAATTAAAAGCAATAAGTTCAATAAAAGCACAATAACTAATGAGTAAAGAAGAAGAGAAACAAACACATGAATGTTTACGTTGTTTGGCAAACCCCACCTACGTCCACGCCTCCAAGCGATCCAAGCTTGAGGATTTCACTATCCAAGTCTTTCCAAGGCTTCAACCATTTACAATTGACTTCAAGGTGTCAATGAACCTTTACAACAAAGAGATTATCTCCCAATCTCTTCACTCAAGTGTCTCACACACTCAAACTCTTACAATTGAGATGTAGAAATGAAAGTTACAATGAAACTCACTCAATGAGTAGATATTAAAAAATGAAGAACAAGGAATGATTCAATGTTTTGTGTTTTGCAAGTTGAAGGCTCAAGATATCTCGTGTGCTTTTTGTTTATGCTTCTTGGAGAACTTGAAAATGAGTTGGATTTGAGTTTATATAGTTTGAGCTAAAAAACTAGCCGTTATGCACATTTTGGTCATAACTGGCTTACCGTTTATGGACATCCAGTTAGCCGCTTAATGTTACCGTTACAGCCACAATTTTGAATTTTTGAACATCCGGCATGCCGCTTTGTCAAATCCGGATAGCCGTTTATGCTCCAGAAGCTTACTACCCAACAATCGGATTACCGTTTGTCAGGATCTGGTTAGCCGCTTTCAATTCGGATAGATTCTGCTCAAAATCTGGCTTGCCGATTTTTCACATCTGGTTAGCCGCTTGCTACAGTGACTGCTACAGTGAATTATTTTTTTAAATTATATTTTAACCCCAAAACTGTATAAAACTGTAATATGGCCCAAAACGTTATGAATGTTTACAAATAGGTCCAATTTTAGAATTTTAAATAATGCTTTGTCAATCCCAAAACTTTTTAAAATTATGATTTTGCCCAAACTATGTGAAATTATAGAATGACCCAAAAATATTTAAATAATTTCAAATAGGTCCAAATCCGAAATTTAAAATACTATCAAAGATTTTAAAATACTTTCATTTTAGTTCAAGATACTTTAATTCCGTAACATCATTTTCTTATTATAAAAGCGCAATTCATAAATCTTTACTTAATCAATACATGTGGTTTGTTATCATCAAAATCAATATTTATAGCTATATAGGCTAACAATGTTGGGTGTATCCAATTAAGAAAAAGTCAAATGTATTTCCAGTGTTCAAATAGTACAAAGCGCGGGTTGAACTTGAATCCGGGAAAATGATTAAGTGCTTAAGGACAGATAACGATAGAGAGTATACAGACGGCGAGTTTCTTACTTTCTGTAAGTAAGAAGGTATTCAAAGGCAGTTCACGGTAGCATATACTCCTCAACAAAATGGAGTGGCAAAGCGGATGAATATAACTCTTATAGAAAAGATAAGAGCCATGTTGAGGACTGTTGGTCTACCCCAATTCATTTTGGGTACCAAGCAGCCAAAACTACCTGTTATATAGCAAATTGATCACCATTTACAGCTATTGGGTTGAAGAAAGCGATGGAGATGTGGATTGGAAAGCCAGCTGATTACTCCTACCTACATGCATTTGGATGTCCTGCGTATGTAATATACAATGCCGAAGAAAGAGTAAAGTTGGATCCAAAATCTAGAAGGTGTATCTTCTTGGGATATGCTGATGGAGTAAAGGGGTATCGTATGTGGGACTCCACTACCCATAAGATCGTCATCAGCAGAGATATTATCTTTGTAGAAGACCAACTGCAAATGAGAGATGAAGATGATAGCATTGTAAAAGAAAAGTCAGAGACTGTACCGGTGTATGTGAAAAATAATCTGGAAAAAGAAGATTTAGATTCTTCTGAAGCAGCACCAGAGCACGAGGAACAAAAACCAATCAAGTCCGAGACTCCAGAAGTCTGTCGGTCAACTCGTGAGAGACGACCGCCAACGTGGCACTCAGAGTATGTCACAAAGATCAACGTTGCATACTGTCTTCTAACAGAGGATTGAGAGCCATTAGCTTTCCATGAAGCTTTAAACAACCCAGATGTTACTTTATGGATGACAGCAATGTAGGAAGAAATTGAAGCTCTACACAAGAACAAAACATAGGAACTTGTACCACTACCACATGGAAGAAAAGCCATTGGTAACAAATGGATCTACAAGATCAAATGTGATGGCAATGACCAAGTGGAGCAGTATCGTGCAAGATTGGTGGTGAAAAGATATGCTCAGAAAAAAGGTATTGACTTCAACAAGATATTTTCTCCGGTAGTTCGACTCATGACAGTCAGAATAGTCTTAGCGATATGTGCTACATTTGACCTACATCTAGAGCAATTAGATGTGAAAACTTCATTTCTTCATGGAGAACTTGAAGAAGAAATTTATATGCTCTAACGAGAAGGTTTTACTGAAAATGGAAAGGAGAACTTAGTTTGCAGGTTGAACAAATCTCTATACGATCTCAAACAGGCGCTGAGGTGTTGGTATAAGAGATTTTATTCATTCATCATGAGCCTTGGACACATAGACTCAATTCAGACCATTGTGTATATTACAAGAGGATTGAAGATAATGATTTCATTATTTTGTTGTTGTACGTGGATGACATATTCATAGCAGGCCCCAACAAAGATCGAGTCCAAGAATTAAAGGCACAATTGGCTAGGGAGTTTGAAGTGAATGACTTGGGACCAGCAAACAAGATTCTAGGGATGCAAATTCACCGAGACAGAAATTACAGGAAGATTTGACTTTCTTAGAAGATCTACTTGACGAAAATCTTGCGACGCTTCAACATGGACGATTGTAAGCCAATTTCTACCTCACTTCCTGTTAATTTCAAATTATCCTCAAGTATGTGTCCTAGCAATGAAGCAGAGATGAAGGAGATGTCTCGAGTACCGTATGCATCAGCAGTGAGAAGTTTGATATTCGCTATGATATGTACTAGACCGGACATTGCACAAGCAGTGGGAGCAGTCAATCGATACATGGTGAATCCTTGTGGAGAGCATTGGATAGTTATAAAGAGGATTCTGAGATATATCAGAGGAACCTCAGATGTTGCATTATGTTATGGGGGATCAGAATTTACTGTCAGGGGCTACATGGATTCAGATTTTGCAAGAGACCTTTATAAAAGGAAATCCACTACTGGCTATGTGTTTACACTTGCGGGAGCAGTTGTAAGATGAGTTTCAAAACTGCAGACAGTTGTGGCCTTATCTACAACAGAAATAAAGTACATGACAGCTACACAAACTTGCAAGGAAGTTATTTGGATACAAAGGTTATTGGAGGAGCTCGAGCACAAACAATAGAAAATTTCTGTGTTTTGTGACAGTCAGAGTGCCTTGCATATTGTAAGGAATCCAGCTTTTCATTGCAGGACAAAGCACATAGGGGTTTAGTATTAGTTCGTTCGAGAAGTAGAGAAAGATGAAAGTGTAGATTTGCAGAAAATCCATACCAAGGAGAACCTAGCAGATGTTTTGACTAAGCCGATCAATGCTGATAAGTTTATATGGAGTAGATCCTCTTATAGCCTAGCAAAGACGTAAGCAATATGATTATGGCGAAGCAGAAAGGTTGGTGTGGAGATTGATTGATTCTCAATCAAATCTCCAAGTGGGAGAATGTCAAAGTCATGGTTGGGCGATGCCAAACCATGAACATTTCTTAAATTGGCCACCCAAAATTAAAGTCCAAGGAGGTGCCGCCCAAGGAAAAGAAAAAAAAAAGAGAAAAAGAAGAAAGTAGACAAAAGAGGAAGAAAAAAAATAGGTCTCAGGCTGAAAAAGAAGAAGAAAAATAATAATAATAAAATAATATTATTATTATTATAATAAAGCATGAACAGTAGCCAAGCTTTGGCTACAAAAAGAGGCTCCTCCTCTTCATTTCTGCATCCAATTTTGTGAGAAGCAATTCCTGCAGAGTAGAGAGTTTTGAAGAGCTTAAATAATAAAAGCTCTTGTTTTAGTGTTTGAGAGTTTGGGTGTATTGGGATTTTGGGTAGTGAGACAAAATATCACAATACTTGTAACTCATTTCCACTAGTAAAATATTTTTCTTCTGTTTTCGCACGTGAACGTAGGCTAAAAGTCGAACCACGTAATTCCTAGTGTCCTCTTTTGTGTTTATTATTTATTTTCTTCCAATTTTATTTTAACTGCGTGCCTACTTCACCCATCAATTTCCAAACATATTCTGAAAATTATGTTGATGAATCAATTATTCATCCGTATGAAACTTATATGGAGCTAGAATTTCTCATTGCGCAGGGTATTGCTCAGAAAAACACGGTACACATATTTTCTCTTTTTCTAGAATAAATTTTTTTGGCTTCCCAAAGTTTTCCTAAATTTTTCATTCATAGCTAAAATTTTTAGAATATCTTAATACAACTTATTTTATTATGAAAATTTTAGAATACACACACACACACACACACATATATACTCATATGCATGCAGATGAGTGATATGGTAATTAAAATGGGTATAATATTGAATAATATTTAGTCTATATGTTATATTGGCTAATATGTTTGTTAGAATTTGTATTCTCTTTTATTTTTATAATTTTTTCTATCTTAAAACTAATTGAAAATCTTTAAAAAAAAATTGTCTTTTATAATCATGTTTGATACTTCTAGCATTCATGTTTGATGCTTTATCTTATAATAATTAGAATATAAAATTGTTATTAATGTGTAGTGTGACGTGAATAAATTTTAGGAAAATTATCAGCCATATACCCTTAAATGATACCAGTATCAAACGTGCTACAATATTTTTCAAGTATATCACTCGTATACCCTAAGTTGACAAAACACTTCTGTCGTCCACCAATCCGTTAAGCGCCGTTTGCAAGCGCTGATATCATAAGGGTAATCTAGTCTTTATTTTAAAACAACATGTCATCCCATTTACCTAGTACAAAATGACATGTCATATTATATATATTGATAAAAATGACATGTCATCCCATTTATCGGATAATTGTTAATAATTGCTAAAACAAACTACTTTACAACCGAATCTACTCCTCCAAAATTTAACCTAAATTTTTTAAGATCTACTCCTCCAAGCTCCAAAATTTAACCTAAATATGTTGTTAATATTTTTTTATGGTATAATATGGATTTTTTTAGAGATAATTGTTAATAATATGTACCATTAATAATTCATATTTTTTAATAAAAAATATATTTTTAATAACAAAATAAAAAAAATTGTATATTGAAAATTTACGTTAATTTTTGGAGTAAATTTATTTTTTTACCTCATTTTGAGTTTCAAGGGGGAAATAGTCAATTTGCCACAATTCTGTTAACTTTCTAGCAGAAGTTAACGGATTGGTGGACGGTAGAAGTGTTTTGTCAACTTAGGGTATACGAGTGATACACTTGAAAAGTGTTGTAGCACATTTGATATGGATATCATTTAAGGGTATATGGCTGATAATTTCCCTAAATTTATTACAAATAATGTGTAGTGTGATGTTTCATTCCTTAGATGGTTGATGATTTTATAAATTTTAAGTGAATTATTTACATTATCTCACAAACCAATAAATGAATGCCACATTATTTAAGATCGAATTTTAAGATAAAAAATTAAAATGTATAACTCTATTTTTTTTTATTGCTCCATATCTTTCTTTGGCACCTCTTTGAGAATAGCCATGGCCAACAAAGAAAAAAAAACCATAACTGTTATAAAATTTTGATAAATTGATAACTTCAATTAAGAACCCATCACTGATCACGACATAAATTTAATAAGTTATTTATATACAACTAAATTCATACAAATAATCATTATTTACATGGCAATAATATAAAATAGTCAAGGTTTACAAACCAATAACACAAAATGGTCAATACTTACATACTAGTTATATTTATATGATAGTAATATAAAAATCGTTGACTATTATTCATGACAGATTGATTGGTTTGAGTATTAGCCTTAGTGGTTACAAGATTGACTAAAATCTAAATCACATGATGTTTCATGTTGATTTGGTTGGAACATGATTTTTTTTTTAATTTTGTAATGTATTTACGAATTAATAATTTATTAATTAGTTGACACATTAGTAAATTTGATTAATTAGTATTCTCGTAATTATTGCATTTTTCTTGGTTCTGATAGTTGTTATTTATCGAGGTTTAATTTGTAATTATTGTTTCCATCTGATTGTCGTCGAGGCATTGTTCATTTCTCGCACTTGATGCTTAATACAACTTAGCAAGTCAATTACTCCACGTGTCCAGCTCACACTGATAGGCTACGCATGGTCTTCATCTCTCGAACTTGTTGGGCCATGCGAGAATAGGGCATGGGCTTGCTTGGGGTTGATCTGTTGATCCGCTAAGAGTGGTCTGAAAGTCGGGCCCATGGGTTTCCTCCCGTGATGGTATACCGGTACGCAGTGGTGAAGCTAGCATCATTTTTTTTGTGGGTTAGATTTTTTTAAAAAATGAAATTTACATATCAAAAAAATTTTTTATACAAACGAAATTAAGCACACTACATAAGCAAAAATCTAACCATAAAACTATAAAAATATAATGTAAATAACAAAAATACTATTGACGAAGTTGTGTCCTACGGTTCTTCAAAAAAGAACACTCATCTATTATCGCATTTGAGTCGATATTGTCTGCAATTTCTCTTTCAATGTAAATAACCATGCATTCTGAAAGAAACTTATTCTCCATCTTGTTTCGAAGTGTTGTCTTAATCGGTTTAATGGCAGAAAATGTTCTCTCTGCTGTTATTGTTGAAACATGAAGGGCTAACACTAAACGAATTAATCTATCCAATAAGAAATAAATATGTGACTTTCTAGTCTCAACTAATCTTCGACATAATTCAGAAAGGGAAGTAATATTCTAAAACTCTTGAAGAGGGTGTATATCAATCTCAAAGCATTCTAATTGTCTTCTCAAAGCCTGTAGCTCAATCTTATTGAAATCTTGAGGATAAAATCTTTCAGTAAGACTGCAAATATCTTCAATTTTAATGATTTAAATGCATCAATAGGATTTAAAGCTGAACTAAGAGTGACGAGTTCCAAAGTCTGTTCAGTGAATCTATTATTCAACTCCATCAATTGAAAATATATCACAACATTAAATATATCATAATGATAATAATGCTCAACTATAATATAATCATTCTGCTGGCAAGAACGTCCTTTGCCTTTCTTATGGTGAGCTTTCATATCAGGCATATTTATCTCATTCTTTTCACAAAATAGAACTATATTCTCAATAAAAGTTTCTCAACCATTGTCTCACAGCCTTTGAAGAAGTTTTTTTGTAGTTGAGACTAAGTGCACAACATTTAGAATATCTTGAGATTTCACTTGTAATGCTTGACAAAGTAAATCACTCACCCCCAAAAATTTATTTAATAAATGCAAAATGAACACAAATTTAAAAGATGTCATTGATTCGCAGGCACCTTTAGCCTCTCCACGTATGCTACTATTAAGCCCACACTCTACCAACTTCCTAAGAACTTTATGAACAACACTAAACAAGTCAAGCAACTTGTTGATAGAACGGAAATGAGAGCTCCACCGAGTAGCTCTAGGTCGTTGCAAAGTATGAATTTGATTGGCCCCTATACCAGTTTGAACTTCTCCTGAAGCTATCAGATCTATTATTTTTGCTTCCCAAATAGATTTTAACTTAGAAATCCGTTTGGCAAATGAAGTCAGAACATTTACAATTGAACCCAATGTTGAAAATAAAAACCATACATCTGGCACATCATTAGATGCTGCAACTAAAGCAAGTTGTAGTTGATGTGCAAAACAATGTATATGATATGCATATGGGCTGTCTTTCAAAAATAATGCTTGTAATCCATTCCATGCACCCCGCATGTTACTAGCACTATCATACACTTGCCCTCAGATATTTTCAACTAAAAGATCATATCGTGCAAGGACATTACATATTTCTTTTTTCAATTTTACTAATGTAGTTTCCATGACATTGACAACTTCAAAAAAAATGTTCTCGAATTTAGCCATCACAGTCAACATACCTTAAAATAATAGCCATTTGCTCTTTATTAAATTCATCAAGTGCTTCGTCTATTAAAATACAAAACTTAACATCTCTAAGTTCCTTGCGTATCTTGTTTCGCACTTTGTTTGCAAGAATATTTAAAAGCTCTTTTTGAATGTCAAACAATGTATACTTAGCATATAATGGAGCATTTTCCAAGAAAACTTCAGCAATTTCTTTACTACACTCCACTGAATGCTTTATCAACTCTATGAAATTTCCCGATTTTTTGAATTGACTGATTAATCATGACCTCTAAAAGCATATGCTTGCTTTGCTAACCATTTAACAGCAATAATTGAGGTCCTCAATTGTAGCCTATTCTCCAAAACTTCTTGTAAAGTTTGGGCATTAATTAATCTATCAATGTGTTGAATTGGGTTCCTCAAACAACCCCAACTCTGCACATTCTGATTATGACGAGAAGATAAACCCCCTCATGTTGTAAAAAGAGACATTTTTTTTCCATTGTTAACTCTCTTCCAACTAGAAAACCCTTCAATAATGAATTTTGGGTTGTTCGATGGAATTTCATCAAAAAGAAAGCATAGAAAACAAAATGCACTATCTTTTACCTCAAAGTACTCAAGCCATGGAAATGTTTTAAACTAATGATACTGAAACCTACGTTCTTGCATGCCATCATTAGTTAGTAGATAATCTCGTTGTTTAGGCTGATAAGGTCCCATTTTGATGTATTTCCTTCGAATATCATCACGTTGATTCACTGAATATGTCCCTATTTGATGACGTAATCCAAGATCACGCTCCAGATAAGTATTGCTAGTTTTTTCAACTTCAACCCTTTGAAACTTAGAAGTATGTTGCTCACTAGAATCTTGAGCATTAACTTGACATGGAGATAAAGACTTAGTGGATGATTGATTTTCACCTACTCTCTTAAAAAAATAAAGTAGAGTTTTTCTTGGTTTGTTTAACATTGAATCTGTAATATAATACATTAGAAAATTATTAATTATTTTATCAAAAATTTGACAAAATAGCAACTTAAATGTTAATTCGAAAAAAGTCAGCATTCAAAATTAATTGTTTTATTATTTTATTGACTCATTCTTTATATGCCATCGTTATTTTATAATTTCAAGAAGATAAATAAGCAACTTCCACTTTATATGCTATCATTACCATTTTTTCATATTCTAATATTCTAGTAGTCTATTATCATATTCTATTATTTTATAATTTTAAAAAGATGAATCACATAATCAGCAACTTCCACAATTCCACTTCGTATGCCAATATGCCATCATTATCATAAATCATATTCTATTCTATAAATTAAAATTTAAAATGCAAAGTGATTTGTACTAGGCGCCGCATCAAGAGACTGGGAATTCGGCGTCGGGACTTCAGGTGTTGTGAGAGATTCAGCCTACGGGTGCGGACCTTACATCAGTGGCTCGGCGTCACTCATGAGGCAACGGCTGGGAATCAATTCAAGCACAGGAGACTGGGCATTCAACAACAATAAGAGACTCGAGCAATTGAATTTTGGTGAATTTGGAATTCAGATTCAGTTGGATACCTCGCGAGTTTTATAAATTATGATTTAGGGAAAATTAAGATTCCTATAATTATTAGATTTTTATTTTTTTATAAATATTAATAAAAGTAAATTTGTAAATTATAATTTTTTTTTTCAAAAAGCTTCCTCAGGCTGCAGCTTGGGTTAGCCTATCTTTAGCTTCACCTCTCCTGGTACGGCCGATGACTCGTGTGTTGTGTGTTTGGATGGCACAGTCGATTGTTGACCAAGGTTTGATTTATTCTTTGTGACCTAGGTTGTGTTCTAAGATGCTTTCAGTATTTGTAGAGGTGGATATAATCGATTCAGGTACACTTCTGCATATTTAACAATTGATTCTTAGTGATACAACATGAATATTCCTAGACTTCAGCGATAGTTTTTACCAAAAGTTTATTTTGTCCTAACAAGTGGTATCAAAGTCTTTTCATGTTGAATCATTAAGAATCAAATTTATTTCCAACTAATGATTAAAGTTTTATTTTTTTAAGGATTAAAAAAAATATTCGGTTTAAATTTGTGGACAATAATGGCAGCCATCAGTGCTAGTGTTGTAGGCCAAACAAAGCACGGCCCAAAGCAAGCTACTTGAGGAAAACGCATAACCCTTAGGCCATCTCAACAAGCAAACCATGGCCACTATGTCACGATAGCTTGGGTTGAAAGCCACAGCCTAAGGAAAAAAATTTAAAAAAATTAGGACTAAGGTTTAGTTTGGGGGCTGGTAGACTCGAATCGATCCATGCCCTGACCAGGTTAAAATTTGACCATTGATTGTTGACTTTAACTTTGACCTTGACCCAAATTTTTTCAAGGGTAATTTTTGCTAGAATTGTAAATTCAAATATTGGAATGTTTATATATAGTTTGAGATGAATTAATTGAGACAACTTGTCATCAAAGTGTTCTCTCTTGTGGAAATTAATTTGTTTTGGAATATAAACGAATGTGTGTATATAATACCAATCAACTCAAATGAAGGCCCACAATTGACAGAATTGCATGCGCGCCTATAGTAATAAAAGAGTGATGATAATTAAGTTTTAGATGTGAACAATAATTCGACCCAAAGGAACATTTATTATCAGACATATTCTTATTATCAATGTTTGATTACTACACCAAGATATTATTTACAAGTTAATATTTTTTCTAAAGATGAAATATTAATGTAATCATCGGTATCTTGAGATGGGGCTTACCTTTATTTGAATTTATTTTTGTTATATGACTTATATGAGCTTGTTTTGTTTGTTTGTTGTTCTCTATTCAGATAAGAATCCTCCAAATATTACTACCAACATCAATTTTATTCCTATGCTAAATGACTCTAACTTTTAAGTCATGGCAATAGTGCCTTTTAATAACTCTCGCAGTCATAGATCTCAGCCTTGTGTTAAGGGGTTATTATCCCTCATCTTTTACGGATGAAAGTACTTTTGATTAGAAGAATGATTTGAAAAGGTGGGAGAAATCAAATCGCATATGTATGATGATCATGAATAAGGCTATTCTGGAAGCATTTAGGGCCTATATGTCTAAAAAGATAAATACAAGTAAAGAGTTCCTTGCAGAAACTGAAAAAAAGGTTTGCCAAGAACGAAAAGGCAAAAATAGATATGCTCTTGACAAATCTAATTTCAATAAGGTATAATAACAAGGACAAGGGCAAGAAAAGGAAAAAAGATAAAGAAGTTGAAGATACAGCACCTTAAAACAAACAACAAAAGAAAACAAGTGATCTGGAAGGTATTAGTTGTTTCTTTTATGGAGCTAAAGGGCATAAGAAGAAACAAATTTCAAATCTAATTTCAATAAGGTATAAAAACAAGGATAAGGGTAAGAAAATGAAGAAAGATAAAAAAAAAAAAGTTACAAATACAGCACTTGAAAAGAAATAACAAAAGAAACCGGGTGAACTAAAAGATATTGGTTGTTTCTTTTATGCAACCAAAGGGCATAAGAAGAAGCATTATATTAACTATCATGCATTGTGTACTAAGAAAGGTATGCTTCTTAATTTGGTTTGTTATGAGGTTAATTTAACTTCAGTACCTAGACACATATGGTGGATAGATTTTAGTGCAACCACTCACTTCAATGTCTATACAGGGTTGCCTGAATCACCAAAAGCCCAATGATGGTTAAAGGGTACATTTTGTGGGCAATGGTAAGAAGATTGAAGGTGAAGCAATTGAAAATTTTAGGTTATTATTAATGACTGGATTTTATTTGGATCTTGACGAAACATTTATTTTTCTATCATTTAGAAAAAAATTTGATTTCTATTTCTACCTAAGACAAATGTGTTTCTTTTTTTCTTTTTCTTTTTTTGTTCATTTGGGAGTGATAAATTCAAGTAATGATTCAAAACCAGTTAGTTCTAGTTATTTGTTAGGCGATGATAATCTTTATTTGCTTGATACAATTGTTTTATTTACTAATTCCATACAATTAAGTACACGAGGTATAAAGAGAAAATTAACCAATGAGAATTCGGCTGTTTAACGACATAAGAGATTAGGTCATATCTCCATATGGAGAATAGAAAGACTTATGTCAAATGAAATTCTCAATCCTTAAATTTTACAGATTTTAATGTTTGTATTAACCGTATAAAGGGAAAAAATCAATAAAATGAGATTTAAAGCCAATAGAACTTTAGATATCATGGAACTCATACATATGGATATTTGTGGGTCATTCCCTACTGTTGTTTAGAATTATCAACAATAT
The DNA here is from genome assembly GCF_000493195.1 of Citrus x clementina. Classification (NCBI taxonomy): domain Eukaryota; kingdom Viridiplantae; phylum Streptophyta; class Magnoliopsida; order Sapindales; family Rutaceae; genus Citrus; species Citrus x clementina. Next base: position 17,020,471 of record NW_006262022.1, read on the forward strand.
TTTATAACATTCATAAATGATTTTTCTCGATATGGCTACATATGTCTCCTCTATGAAAAGTCATAGTCAATTGGATGTGCTCAAAACTTTTAAGACTGAAGTTGAGAACTAATTCAGTAAAAGAATTAAAAGCATCGGATCTAACTATGGTGGTGAGTACAATAGTTCAGGTGAACAATGCCCAGAAATGTTTGCTGAGTTCTTAGACGAATGTGATTTCGTCCTATAGTACACTAATACCGATTTTGCCCACTATGAATGGTGCTATTGAAAGACGAAACAAGACACTTAAGGATATGGTAAAGAGTATGATTTGTCATATACCTTACTAGAGTCACTCTAGAGAAAAGTGCTTAAGACTGTAGCATATATCTTTAAAAAAATTCTAACTAAAGCGACAACTAAAACCTCTTACGAATTTTAGAAGGCCAAGAAGCTTAGTCTAAAGCACTTACATGTTTAGCGATGTCCAACTAAGGCAAGATCTTATAGTCCTAATGAAAAGAAACTGAACTCAATGATGATGAATTGTTATTTTATTGGATACTCTGAAAGATCCAGGGGGTGCAACTATTATTCAGTTCTTTGAGGATGTCGAGTTCGCAAGGGGAGATACAATTAAGAATTTTGTCTTTGAAAAGGAATATTTTGATATTCCTACAAGTATTATTGGTATTGATTAAGATCTCATTTCTGGCCTTGTTCAAGACACAACAGATGAAGTCGATATTGGAAAGCTCACCCATAAAAGAAATAATTCTAGAAGAATAAACTCTACCACCTCAAAGAGCTATGTTATTGAGGAGATCCATTAAAGAAATGAAAAGTGTAGTGCTATATAACTACATTCTATTTCTCTAAAAACATAAGGTAGACATTGGAGTGATAAAAATGATCCGATCAATTTCTATCAAGCCATAGAAAATGTTGCCATGAATGAGGAAATTAAGTCTATGAAGAAAAATGACGTATGAGATCTTATACTATTGCTAGAAAATACGAAACTTATTAGTTATAAATAAATATTTAAGACCAAGAGGAATTCAAAAGCAATATAAAGAGATACAATGAGTGTCTTGTTGAAAAAGGTTTTACACAAAAATAAGATATTCATTATAAAGAGAAATTTTCTCTGGTTTTTTTTTAAAATACTCTTTCAAAATTAAAATTTCGTTAGTGGTGTATTTCAATCTTGAATTATATTAGATGGATGTGAAGATAGTAATTCTTAATGGTGACATTGATGAGACGATCTATATGGTGCAACCAAAAAATTGTGTGTGATAAGACCCAAAAAATATGGTTTGTAACCTTAAGAAATCTATTTATGGGCTCAAGCAAACATCTCGACAATAGTACTTCAAGTTTGATCAAGTGATTATCTCATTATATTTTGATATGAATTTAGTTGATGATTACATATACCATAAGTTCTGTAAAAGAAAGTACATTTTTTTCTGGTTTCATATGTCGATGACATTTTGCTTACCAGCAACAATATATGTTTATTGCACGTTACCAAGAGATTTCTAGTTAAGAATTTTGAGATAAAAGATCTTAGTGACGCCTCTTTTGTATTAGGCATACAAATACACTAGGATTAATCCTGGGGTACTTTTAGATTATTACAAAAGAGCTATATTGAAAAGATTCTTAAAGAAATATTGCATGCAAGATTGCAAACCAAGTGATACCTTTGTGGCTAAAAGAGATAAGTTTAGTCTTAGTCAGTGCTTTAAGAATGATTTTAAGGAAAAGAAAATGCAGAAGATCCTTTATGCATCAGTAGTAGAAAGCTTGATGTATGGTCATGCTTGTATGCGATTTGATATTGTGTATGTTACTGTGATGTTGTGCAGATATTTAAGTAATCTAGGCGTAGACCATTAGAAAGCAACTAAACATGTCTTGTAGTACTTATGGAAAATAAAAGATTACATGCTCACATATCGAAGGTCAAATCAGCTTGAGATCGTTAGATATACTGACTCTAATTTTACTAGATGCTAAGATAATATGAAGTCTATGTCGAGCTACATTTATATGCTTGTTGGGGGTGTTGTCTATTATAGCCTCTAGCATGTTATGAGATATCCAATTACAGAATATAGCTGTGAAATGTTATCACAAGGCAACACATAATAAATGGTATTAATAAACCACTCAAGTTATTTTGTGAGAATAAATCAATAGTGCTATATTCCAATAACACTATAAGCTCAACAATGTCAAAGTATATGGACATCAAATTCCTAGTTGTTAAAGAAAGAGTTCAGAGTGTACAGTTGTTTATAAAGCACATCGGCACAAACTCTATGATTGCAGATCCACTTACTAGGGGATTGCCATTGAAATTTTTCATGAGTGCATTGCTAGTATAAGTGTCATGTCATTAAAGAATATTCAGTTTTAATCAAAGTTTATAATTTTAGATGTCTTATGATATAGACATTTTTCAATTATTTCAATTTATGCATGTTTAAGGTTATTTTCTGCAAAAATAAAGTTTTAGTTTATTCACGCTTGATTTTTGTATGGTTTGATTTCTGATTGGCACTAAAAAGTGTACATTTAATAAGGATAAAATTATTAGTTTTTCACTTACAATATCAATTAATGCGCTTATTATTCCTAAATTATCTAAACACTCCCCAAATATATTTTTATACTAAATTAATTTGTAACATGTGAATTTTATTTTAATTTCATATTGCAGATATATTTCAAGAATAAAGAGTAGTTATAACTGGAAGCGAGAAACAAAGAAGAATTACTGGAGCCATTTGGAAAGCATTATTGAGGAGATGTAATTAATTTAAAAAATAAAAATAAAAAGTGGGCAATCATGCTGATAATGATCAAGAGGCCATTATGCCACATGATCATCATCCATGTTTTTCTTGTTTGTTTATATGATAATAATAAGAAATAATAATAGAATAAAAGAAGTTGAAATTGACGACTGCCTATAAATAGAAGAAGCTTTTGCGGAGAGGGAGAGTGGGGGAGAAGAGAGCAGAGTGAAGCTGAGTAACTCTTTATTTCATTTCTTTTCTTGTTTTCTTGTGTATGACTTTTCTTATAATATATTTCAGAAGCTTATCAAATAAAAAGAGTGTTTTGTTTTCTTTCATTATGATTGGTTAATTTTACTAAGTTAAGGTGAAAGGTAAAATTCTAGGTTTCAAATTATTAATTACTTTCTCAAGTGAGTTTTAAGGTTATTTTATTCTTTTCTGAATATTTTTATGTCATATTAATTTGTAAATCTTCTTGGATCTGTAAGGTATTTTAATATAATGTTGACACATTAATATAGTTGTGGCATATTAGTTACTTAATTCCATATTTATCCACACATAGTTAGTTAAGAATTAAATGACATAATAATTAACTAGTAAAAGTGGGGTAAAAAATAAAAAATAAGAGATATTAAAACTATAGTTTGAATACTAAGAGTGGAACCTATAACCTTAACATTTTTTTAATACTAATTCCTATTAATTTCTTTTCTCACATTTAATTTTCTTTATTTAATAAATTGACTACTAGATTTTAAATTTCATGTGGTACGATCCCGAACTCACCAAGTTATATTATAACTAGGCACTCTTATACTTGAAAGTAATAACATTTTTGAGTCATGTCAATTTCACTAAAGTTTAAAGTGGACTAGTTGAAATTAGGCATGTTAAAATCACATTACATGAAATTTCCATTCTACATATTCACATCATGATCCATGCAATTTAGTTGTACTAGCATATCGACCATTGATGGGAAAAGTTATGACAATTGTAATAGTGGCCGCTTTGATCATTTGTTAGTATGATTAATGGATTGGATTGGTTATAGATACATTTTGGTAATGACAGTAAGGTTGAGTTCATATGGTTATTTTTGCAAAACATGATCTAAGATACATATATAGCC